>NC_133657.1:120008112-120298218 GCF_009905375.1 Apium graveolens
TGAATTTTCAATTCACTTTGACCTTTCTCCCTCTCTCTCTGTTTCTCTCTCCCTCTCTCCCCCCTCTCACTCCCCTCTCTCTTCGTGCCTCTCTCTGTGCGTGTATCTAAATTCTCAATTCACTCTAATCTAAGATTGCTACTTCTCTGTATGTGTGACTCTGTGTATAATTTCAGCAACATGTTGCCAATCGTAAGACCAAAGCGATTGAGATTGATATCGAAGACTTATTTAATGTGAGTTTCTGTTTTCATTTTTCGTAAATATTGAGGATTTAGTTTTAATATTACATTTGTACTTGTAATTGAATTTGAGAAATGTGTGTTTGGTTGTGGTGATTTAGTACAAAGATTTGGATGAAGAATTTGTTAGACGAGTCACTGAGAATACCAGAAGGTATATTGGTATTTTTGCGGAAGCTATTGATGTCTTGATGCCAGATCCAACTGAGGCTTTTCCGGATGATGATCATGATATCTTGATGACACAAAGGACGGAGGAGGAGCCTGATGGCACGGAAAAAGTGGATTCTAAACAGAGGATGCCTCCAGAAATCAAACGCTTTTAGTAAGTTCCAATGGAATTCCACTCGTCTAATTAGTCTCTTTACAATCCCATTGCAGAAATGAATAATTAGTTGCATAAAGTTCTTGCAAGTTGCAAGTACATATTGCGTAAAATATGGTTTTTTTAAGTATCAGACATTTAGAATACATAAATGATATACTGTGAAAATTATTGTAAAGTCTGATTATAATGTTCATTTTGCCATCAATGACGATCTTAAGACATGAAATGAATCATTATCATGTTTCTAATGCTTACTGTTTTTCATAACAGTGAGGTGTACATTAAAGCTTCTTCAAAGGTGCAACCTTTCACAATCAGGGAGGTGAAAGCTTCAAATATTGGGCAGCTTGTGAAGATAGCTGGTATCGTAACACGTTGTTCAGATGTTAAGCCTTTAATGCAGGTCGCAGTGTATACATGTGAAGAATGTGGTTTTGAAATCTACCAGGTACTCATATTAAATTTGATGCTACAATAAAAATATAAACTTTATCAATTATTACATTCTTCTTTGAATGACATAACTCAGATGAATAGAGCAATCTAGTGCATCCATTAACTAAAAAGTGTTGCACTATTTTAATTTTGTTAAAAAACTTGGCAATGACAAATTGTATTATTCAGGAGGTAACTGCTCGGGTCTTTATGCCACTATTTGAGTGTCCTTCCAGTCGATGTCGTACAAACAATGCCAAGGGGAATCTCATCCTCCAACTTAGGGCATCAAAGTTTTTGAAGTTTCAGGAGGTTCGAACTTACTTTTCCAGCCATCCGTAATTCGTCACATTTGACAAAAGTTCTATCAGAATATATTTTCCCCCTTAATCTTATTATGCTAAATAATTTTGATGTCTTTTTCAGGCAAAGATGCAGGAGTTGGCTGAGCATGTCCCAAAGGGCCACATCCCAAGAACAATGAGCGTACATCTTAGAGGAGAACTAACACGAAAGGTAGAGCAATGGTTTATGCGCGCGCACACACACAAATGCATATACATAAGTATGCCATGTCATTTATAGCCAATCTAAACTATATAATTCTGTACTTTCTGTTGTAATATGTTTAGTAGTTTCACAAGTCAACTGTCAATTAATCTCTTTATGTCACATAACACAAATGCAACCATCGGCTATTCTTATTGACTCCTTTAATGTTCTTCCTGCTACTTGCGTTACATTCATTTTGATTGCGTTGTGTTTCCAACAGTTGTTCCCATGTTGACTCTTAGTGATTAGTTATTTCAGACCAACATTGTTAACCAAAACTATTTCTGAATATGAAACTTATCAGATAGGGATTAAACTTTTTAATAATTACTTTGTGCCATATGCTCAGAGAGGTGCATTCAGCTGTTCCTAGAGGGCAGATCTTCAACATTTTGCTTATGTCCTAAATGTTCTCAAAATTTTCAGGTAGCACCTGGTGATGTTGTCGAGTTATCAGGAATTTTTCTTCCTATACCTTACACTGGGTTTAAAGCAATGCGAGCAGGTTTAGTTGCAGACACATACTTGGAGGTCATGTCTGTCTCCCATTTCAAGAAGAAATATGAGGAGTAAGCTAGTCTCAGCTTTCGTTACTTTAATTAATATTATGTTAGTTCTTTAATTTCCTTAAAAAAAGTTAGTTTTTCAAAAATATCATTGAATAGAATCTATTGGAAATGTTATGTAATTACATTATTTATATTTGTTGCATACAGACATTCCAATATTCTATGGATAATGGAAAAGGTCTTTTGTTTATTTAATTGAAAATTAAAGGGAGCTGAGGGTTTATAGAGGTGCAATTCTATGATTGAATTGGAATACAAGTTATTAAGAGAATATTCTTTAAATCTTACAGTGACAGTATATAATGAGGTTTTTTATATGTTGATTCTGTTCGTCAAATTGGGAATGCTTGTTTTTGGGAGATGCTTATTAACATCTTATGTTTGAATCATGCCTTGGATGGTGTATAATTTAATATCTTTCTGTTAACAGCTATGAACTTGAAGGGGATGAAGAAGAAAAGATTGCACGTCTTGCTGAGGATGGAGATATTTATAATAAGTTATCTCGTTCACTAGCACCTGAAATATACGGGCATGAAGATATCAAAAAGGCTCTTCTTCTACTCTTGGTAGGTGCTCCTCATAGGACGCTGAAAGATGGGATGAAGGTAACATTTGATAAAAACTTTTAACCCTCATTGACTTCTAACTTAGAAGAATGTGTGTACTATCAATATTACGATAATTTTTGAACAGTACTAAAACAAATCCTCTATTCATATTTCATATCCTGATGCGCATATTTTTAAAAATGATTTGTTCCAGTCAAGTAAACATAGTTTTCTCTTTGTTCTTATTACATTCTCTTATACATGCTTATTTATCTTATATTGTTGCAGATACGAGGAGATCTACATATTTGTTTAATGGGGGATCCTGGTGTTGCAAAAAGTCAGCTTCTTAAGCACATTATCAATGTTGCTCCCAGGGGTGTATATACTACAGGAAAAGGAAGCAGTGGTGTTGGTCTAACAGCTGCTGTTCAGAGAGATCCAGTAACAAGTGAAATGGTCTTGGAAGGGGGAGCGTTGGTAAGAAGGAGCTAAGTTAGTTGTAAATATGTCTTATATTGAAAAAGGCTAGCTTAAATGCTTGTACTTAATAAGATTGTCCAGTATCTTTCTTATATACGTGCTGTAAGTCTAGTGTTGCTTTTTTAAGTAGAGTTTAAACCCATATTTTTTTAGGTGTTAGCAGATATGGGGATCTGTGCCATTGATGAGTTTGACAAGATGGACGATTCTGATCGCACAGCAATACATGAAGTAATGGAGCAGCAGACTGTTAGCATTGCCAAGGCTGGGATTACCACATCCTTAAATGCAAGAACTGCTGTCCTTGCTGCTGCAAATCCTGCCTGGTAAAAAATATTTATTAGTCTAATAATGACTGCATTTTAGATGTTGTAATGTTATTGAAACTTGTTTAATTTGTATTTAGTAACATTTTTTGCTTTGCTTGTTTCGCCCTTTTTATATGGATGTTTGTGTTGAAGGGGAAGATACGACATGCGGAGAACCCCAGCTGAAAATATCAACCTGCCTCCTGCCCTGTTATCGAGGTTTGATCTTATGTGGTTAATCTTAGATCGTGCAGATATGGACACAGATCTTGAATTGGCTAGGCATGTCGTCTACGTCCATCAGAATAAAGAATCTCCTGCTCTTGGATTCACTCCACTTGAACCTTCTCTTCTTCGGTAAGTAATGCAATATTCGTTCTCCATTTGAACGTGCAATCTATTTTAAGATAAACTGTTAAGATTTTGAACTTTGGGTCCGTAATTATATTCGTTAGCCGGAAGAACCTGATTTAAAATAACCTGGCAAGAGAAAAGAACATAACCAATCATTTGAAATACATAGACTTTAATTTGACAATGCAAATGTGTTGATTACTCTGGATTTAGGGCATGATATGTTAAATGACTTAAGGCTCTTAATCTTTTTCTGACGTCAATAGGTCACAGTTAAGGAGAAGACTAAATAGTTGCTCAAAACACTCCCTACCATCTCAGCCACCACATAATTGTGAAAACTTATTAAAGGAGGGCTGTAATATTGAAATTGATGGGTGGTTTGGCTCCCTATCTGTATATAATTCAACAAAAAAAGAATATCTGATTAGCCTCCTTGTCAAATTACAAGCGAGTAACTCCCCTGTCAACTATCTTTTCTAAGGTTCATGATACTTATTTTATTTATAGGAAGGTGTATAATTGTGTCACATACTCACAATTACATGGTAGTTGAATTTTGATTTTTCTATAATCAACACAAGTTGATTGTTTAAGTATCGTTCTCTTTGTTTATCTCAAATCTACAAAATAAGATTCAAGTTTTTTTTTCTTCTACGATGTTCTAAACGTTATTCTCCAAAATTATACGTAAATCAACCGAAACAAGTTAGCTTCTATCTGATCCCTATTATTAATCTTCGTTTGACTGAATTATTAAATTATTAACAGAGTAGCCATCTTTGAAGAATGGTTATCCCCTAAGTTTCCAAGTTAAGGATTCACGTGACTACACATCCAGCTTCATTCTTATGAAGTTTCAACAATTTTATTTTTGAAATACTTGGGTTGAGAAGGTTATTACGTTCATTGAGTAGTCTGAGAATAGCTTTATAAAATATAGGAGATTAGCTATTATCCTGGCCTTTGTTCTTTTCATTCTATAACAATAGCTCTACTTAGAATTGTTAACACTCATTAATTTGTTTCATGTTTATCAGCGCCTATATCTCAGCTGCGCGAAAAGTATCTCCTTCTGTCCCAAGAGAGCTGGAGGAGTACATAGCTACTGCATATTCCAGCATTAGACAAGAAGAAGCAAGATCTAATACTCCACATTCCTACACAACCATCCGAACACTGCTCAGCATTCTCCGTATTTCCGCTGTAAGTTTTTACCTCATCAAATCTAACTAATCCTAGTTAATGTGGGTATGATAGCCAAAATTAAAGATGGACTTGGATGCTCGAAACCTTGAAGGAGGTATTGAACATATGACCTCACGCAATTATAGCGTCTTAAACTTTAAACCAGTCTAGCTAACAAATTAATGTCTACCTGCAGAGGTTGGGGGGGGGGGGGTCTCAACTAAAATTACTAGTTAAATGAATAATTATTTTAGAGGTCTACTTGTACATGTTGTCAAGCATGTAATTCCTCTAATTCCTCAAAGATGATCAAGTCAATCTTCTTTAATATACTTATTTCTTACAACTTGTTCTCAAAAGTGATCAATTAGCTTATAATCCAGCATATACTTTTTTCTTCTTGGCAATAAGTGGTAAGGGTTCAAGAGTCGTTGGAGGCATGAGGGTTAGGAGTGTCGAATTCTTTCCAAATAAAGATCTCCTAATAACTTGTTCTGAGAATGTTACTTTCTGATTACAGGCACTAGCGCGACTCCGATTTTCTGAGACTGTTGCTCAGAGCGACGTGGATGAAGCACTTCGGTTGATGCAAATGTCAAAATTCTCCTTGTATTCAGATGATCGCCAAAAGTCTGGTTTGGATGCTATTTCTGATATATATTCAATCTTGAGGGATGAAGCTGCTAGGACTAACAAGATGGATGTGAGCTATGCCCATGCACTCAATTGGATATCTAGAAAGGTTTGTTTTCACAGCTAAACTGGGGGATGCTTGCTTTATTTATTAAAAAAAATTGAAGTTAAAAATACTTGGTAACTAAGCAGCTAACCTTTAGGATTATAGAGGTTACACTATTACCCTGAACATATAAACCAGAATAAACAAAAACCCAACTCATGCTAATATAATTTTAGATGCCTTGTGGTACTGCATGCAAGTAAACAACTAGTATACTTGTGCTTTCATATCTTTTTTTAACAAGTGAAGCTCTTGTTTCTATTTATATTTTTGCTAGCAATAGAAGCTGTAGCCTTTTAATGTGAAATGTTTTTTTTTGAACAGGGATATAGTGAAGCTCAACTTAAAGAATGTTTAGAAGAATACGCAGCACTAAATGTTTGGCAGATACATCCAAACACTTTTGATATTAGATTTATTGATGCTTGATGAGTTGTTATCTGTAAAGAATCAGATAGCGGATAAAGTGGAGAAGTAGTTCAAGGAACAAACTGTGCAATGTAGGAAGGATTAAATGACTGTAACGATTCTTCAGATGACTTGTAACAAGAATCTTCAAGGGGTGCAGTATTTTATTGGCAGTTGCATTGAATGTTAATGGCTTTGTAGGTATGCAGGATTGTTATATTTGTTAAGTTTTTACATGGCCAACTAGGGTAAAAGCTTGTGAGACATTTGAAGTCCGTTTTTCCAAAATTTACCTGATACATTGTCAACATCAATAGAGATATTGAAGAAACTATTTAGAACTATTATATGCACATATGATGACATACCTGTAAGGGTGCTATAGATGTTTGAATGACATGTTTTTTCCTTGGGGCTTCTTTCACAAGGATGCCCCTCTAATTTTCATTTAAATTATGTTTGCAAGTTGAAGACAAGCAACTAGTTTAAAAGATGGAATGCAGATAATTTTTTTGAGAGCTCAAGTCTGCAATGTTTTTTTGACGAACAAGCCTGCAATGTTTTTAGTCAACACAACCTCAACGTTTTCATGCGACAAGAAATAGGAAATACAATAACACAGAAATAGTAGTAAAAATACTAGTGTATTTTATCTGTACTACCCTTTAAGCTACAGGGAAATCCTTGAATGAGACTGTGAGCTTCTCTGAATCAGCACTTTGTAAACCGACTGGTAGCTCCTCGGTGAAAATGTCTGCCTCTTGTGTTCGAGAAAACACATCACACATGTGATGTCTATATTTCCAGTTTTAACTTAATCACGAACATAATGACAATCCAATTCCATGTGTTTATCGTTGACGGAGAAATTTGGTAACAAATTTTGAGATTCGTAGCCGGAATCAAGATTTATGACGGCAG
Source organism: Apium graveolens (assembly GCF_009905375.1). NCBI lineage: Eukaryota > Viridiplantae > Streptophyta > Magnoliopsida > Apiales > Apiaceae > Apium > Apium graveolens. The sequence goes on from NC_133657.1 coordinate 120,015,191, forward strand.
TTTTTCGTCAGAAAAGATGAACAGTATTCGTCGGAAAACATGAACAGTGTTCGTCGGAAAACATGAACAGTGTTTCGTGGTGGTGATTATTGGTGCTTGAGATTGCTTAGGGTTGATGGTGGCTCCTTAAGGTTCTCGCTTTCGACCCCTTACAATTTGTCTACGTATCCTTATTTATAGGGAATCAAGTCACCGTAGTTCTTGGGGAACAAGAAACCTAACAGACTTAGATCTCTTGTCCCGAGACACAGTATTAAACCTACTGGAAACCGTCTTCTACTAGCTTTGGGAATGTCTGCCGATGAGGCTCAACCACAAAGGCCCAAGGCTCGTCCGTGGCTTCGAGACTTCACGGATAAGGCATCTCCCTGGCCAAGGATAACCCTCCGCTACCAGCTGTTTCTCTAATCCGCGGACGCAGGTATAGCCGTGGTTCACCCCAAATGTTGGACACATCCTTGTCCCCTGAATAAGGAGCCCCTACCAGATTGCAGGACAAGTGATCCCAAGTTTTTGGGTGCAAAGTGCTGGATACTCCAAAGTCTCCCAATGAGGACACCCGTTAACTACAGAGACATAGCTCCCAAAGCACAAACTAAAGTTTACCCCACATCCCCCAATGAGGACACTCATTGACTACAGGAGTAGGCCTTCCATCCAGGCATAACCCTGGAGGTCTTTGACCACGGACACCGCCTTCCTGTGGTTGCATTACAGGAAGTTGTTCTTCAATAGAGTACCTGCAGAAAACATGTTAGTAATAATAATCTTCTTCCTCCTTAAAGCATCCAAAGTCCACGTCCAAGAAACATGTCAAAGTTGTATTTCGCGCCAAGTAGAATCTAAGGGTGCGCCCAAACATTTTTGTATGTCGGCGCCACATTGTGTTATCAGTCTTTGATCTCTTTATAGGGCGCGCCCTAACTTATTCAACGGTTAAGGCTTGCCTTAACTCTGTCCAAGAAAAGCCAATGTATGAATCCGTCAAAGTAATCATGTCCGAGAAATCCATCCAAGGAATTTGTCAATCAAATATTTAGGGCTCGCCCTAACTCTTTCAATGGAAAGGGCTTGCCCTGACCCGTCCAAGGGTTTTGGCTCGCCAAGCTGTCCAAGGTTTGGGCTCGCCCTAACGCGTCCAAGGTTTCGGCGAGCCCTAACTTTTCCAAGGTTTGGGCTCGCCCTAACTCGTCCAAGGTTGGGGCTCGCCCTAACTCGTCCAGGGTTGGGGCTCGCCCTAACTTTGTCCAGGGTTTGGGCTCGTCCTAACTCGTCCAAGATTTGGACGCGCCCTAACTTTTCCAAGGTTTGGGCTCGCCCTAACTTTTCCAGCAAAAACCCATTTCCTTGGACGTTCGTCCTTGGTCGTCCATCCTTGGCTGTCCGTGAAAACCTATTTTCTTGGCATCCGTCTAAATTGAGTTCTATTGACCCAACTTTGACCCGAATAACTTTCGTACCAAATTTTGGCTATAACAACTACCCCCAAATTCCATATATCATTGGAATGGGATTGATATTTTAACTTTCTTGGATTCAAAAAATTTGTACACGTTGTTCTCTTAATAAGACGCACCTATATTGGTTTAGCTTTCAGGACGCAGTCAAAGAATTTTAACTGATTCATACGTCAATTATGGGAGACATATGTGAATACTATTTTTAAACCTAAGCAAAAATCATTTCATCCTTAACCATGGGGGCGTGTCCTCGGCCTTTGGCATCTTTCCCACCCCTTTGAGGGAAATTTTTTTGTAAGAAGTGCATCTAACTCGATAAAGTCTTTAAACTTGGAGGGCGCGCCCTCTCTTATAGGAGCATTTTTATCGATAAGGTTTTTATCTTTGGAGGGCGCGTCCTCTACAAGAGGAGCATGATCCTCGATAAATTCTTCATCCTTGAAGGGTGTGTCCCCTGTAAGTGGAGCATCTATCTCGACAACGTATTCATCCTTGGAGGGCGCATCATCTCTAAGAGGAGCATCTACCTCGACAAGGTATTCATCCTTGGAGGGTGCATTCTCTCTAAGAGGAGCATCTACCTCGACAAGGTATTAATCCTCGGAAGGTGCATTCTCTCTAAGAGGCGCGTGTACCACGATAAGGGGTTTCATTCTTGGAGGGCGCGTCCTTTATATGAGGCGCGTCTACCTCGACAAGGTTGAAGGGTTTTTAGCACATAAACGCAACGAAAACGTAAATTTAAATCTTAAAAAAATGAAACCCTCTGCAGGATCCATGCGAAAAATAATATTTAATTCGTAGTTCAGTATGTTTACCTTAAGAAGCTTTATGTTAATGGAAAGATGGAGGTCTTTAATGGCGATCCAAAAATGATGAACGGAGATCCTTAGCAGCTGCTCCTCAAGTGTGAAGCACTCCACCGGTATCCACCAAGAAAACGATGTAATGAAGGAGGAGGAGATGGAGAGAATTAGGGTTTTGTAAATCTTTTTGGTTGAGGCAAAAATAGGGTCTATAATAGTATATTTATAGGCAAAATTTTCAGCTGAATATTTTCCCATAAAATATTATTATTATTAACCCTTTATTATTCTCATTAATAATTAAAACACCTTTTAATTATTAATCCTTTCTCTAAATACTTTAGAAATAATTCTCTCTCTTGATTTAATTTCCAAAAATTAAATTCTTAATTAATAATATTAAGAACCTTTTCTTAATTAATTTATAATCAATTAAATCTCATTTAATCAATTATTAAATTTGCCAATTAATTATTTATTTCATAAATAAATAATTATCAACCATTATTAATTAATTCCTCCACCATTAAATCATTCTCTTTTATGGTGTGACCCTGTAGGTTTAATATTAAGCCGGTAGTAGAAATAAATAATAATAAAACTATTTTATCATTATTTATATAAATTCTCTAATTCATTAAATATGATTAATTTATTAATCATATTTATTCTACATCGTGAGGGATACTTCTCAGCATATCGCGACTATCCGAATAATACGAATTCACTGCTTAGAATACCAAGAACCTATTCAGTGAGTAGTTACCGTACAATTAATTCCTTCTACCCTGCAATGTCACGATTAAATACAAGGCATGGAACTTGTGTGAAGCTTATCTTATTTAATCACTTGTTTTCCCATTCACTATGCTTAGTTCTATTTAATATAAATTAGAAACTCCTTTCTAATTTCATTTACTTTGGCCAGAGATTCCTGAACTAACATAAGTGGATCAGCATTGAACATTCTCTTCCTTCACTGGAAGGGGTAGATCCTTTATGGATCATACACTATCTTCGTGTACAAATTCCTATATCCAGTAGAGCCCTTATAATTGTCTCTGGAGACTAAGAACTAAACCAAAGCATAGTTCGGTGTACACAAGATGACTATGATGACCTCAAGTCTAAGGATACTTGTACAACTATCACTATGTGAACAACTGCTGACACGTGAGTGAACTCCATCAGTTGTTCAGCTGTGTGAATCATGTTCAGTGAACTTATTCTATAATAAGCACCTACATACTAGCTATAGTGTCACCACACAAATGTCTATGAGAACAGACATCCTTCATAATGAAGCAAGCATAGTATGTACCGATCTTTGCGGATTATTAATTACTAGTTAGTAATCCTACGACCAGGAACTATTTAAGTTTAGAGTTATCATCTTTTAGGTCTCATTATTATGATCTCATCACAATCCATAAAAAGCTTTACTCTAAACCGTGGTATATCTTATTTAAACATTTAAATAGATAGAGCCCGCAATAAAAAACAAAACAAGTCTTTTATTAATATCAATGAAATCAAAACAGATTACATAAAAGTTAATCCTAAATCATCATACATGATTGGACTTAGGACATATCTCTTTCAATCTCCCACTTGTACTAAAGCCAATCACTCTGGTATATAATACCCATCTTGTCTTTATTACGATCAAAGTGACTTTGAGAAAATGGCTTTGTGAGTGGGTCTGCTACGTTGTTATGTGTGTCAACTATCTTGACGTCTCCTCTTTCAATACAATACAAGAAATGTTACCGCGTTCCCACTAACCCTTTTGTAGACACATGGTTCATCTATGTTTTTGATAAAACCAAACTCTTTGATTGTCTCATCAAAATGGATGTTCCATCTACGAGAAGCTTGCCTTAAACCATATATGGTTCGCAGCAGCTTACACACTAGGTGTTCATTTCCCTTGGAAAGAAAACCCTCTGGCCGTGTCTTATACACTTCCTCCTCAAGTTCCCCATTGAGGAAGGTCGTTTTCACGTCCATTTGCCAGATCTCATAGTCATAGTAAGCAGCAATCGCAAGCAAAATCCGAATTGATTTTAATAGGGCTACAGGCGAAAAAGTTTCATCAAAGTCAATCCCTTGCCTTTGTTTGAATCCTTTTGCCACGAGCCTGGCCTTATAGGTCTCCACCTGGCCATCTGCTCCAATCTTTCTTTTGTATACCCACTTGCACCCAATAGGCTTAACACCTTCAGGCGCCTCAACCAGAGTCCATACTTGGTTGGTATACATAGATTCCATTTCGGATTTCATGGCACTATGCCATTTCTCTGAGTCAACACTACTCATAGCCTCATTATAGGTCACAAGGTCGTCATCATCAATTATTGACAACTCATTGTCATTCTTAATGACAAGGCCATAATACCTCTCAGGTTGGCGAGACACTCTCCCTGTCCTACGAATGGGCTGTTCCACAAAAGGTTGTTCAGTCTGAACAGGTGTTTCTATTTGATCCGTAGTAGTTTGTGCTTCTTGAACTTCATCAAGTTCAATTTTGCTCCCACTGTTTCCTTCAAGGATATACTCCTTTTCCAAGAAGGTAGCATGTCTAGAGACAAACTCCCGATGATCGGTGTAAAAGTAATACCCCAAAGTCTCTTTAGGATATCCCATAAAATTACATTTTACGGATCGAGATTCTAGCTTATCTGGGTCAACTTTCTTGACATAAGCTGGACATCCCCAAATCTTAACGTGTTTAAGACTCGGTTTCCTTTCTTTCTATATCTCATATGGTGTTTGAGGAACAGATTTGGAAGGCACCTTATTCAGTAAATATGCTGAGGTTTCTAATGCATAACCTCATAGGAATACTGGAAGATTCGCATAGCTCATCATGGACCGAACCATGTCTAACAAAGTTCGATTTCTCCTTTCAGATACCTCATTTAACTGTGGAGTATATGGAGGAGTCCACTGGGTGACTATACCATTTTCTTTGAGATAATCTAGAAACTCTCCATTCAAGTATTCACCACCTCGATCTGATCGAAGAGTTATAATACTGTGTTTGGTTTGTTTCTCCACTTCATGTTTATATTCTTTGAACTTTTCAAAGGTTTCAGACTTGTGTTTCATCAAATACACATATCCGAATCTAGATCTATCATCTATGAAAGTAATGAAGTACGAAAATCCACCCATGGCTTGCGTAGACATTGGTCCACATACATCTGTGTGTACCAATCCTAGCAAATCTACAGCCCTCTCTCCATGTCCACTAAATGGAGATTTGGTCATTTTACTCAATAGACAAGACTCGCATGTAGGATATGATTCAAAATCAAAGGGGTCAAGTAACCCTTCCTTATGCAATGTCCGCAGTCTATGTTCACTAATATGACCTAGCCTACAGTGCCATAAATATGTTAGATTTTGATCATCTCGTTTTCTTTTATTAGTTTGTTCAATTTGAAGAAAATCATGCTCTACGTCACATACATACAGACCATTATTTAAAATGCCACGTCCAAAAAGAACATTATCTCTAAGGATAGAAAATTCATTATTCTTAATAATAAATGAAAAACCATCCACATCCAACATAGGAATAGAAACAATATTCCTCACAATAGAGGGAACGTAATAACAATTATTCAAAATAATACTCTTGCCCGTAGGCATATGTAAACTAAATGATTCTACAGATATGGCCGCAACCCTTGCTCCATTGCCCATACGTAGAATCACCTCATCTTTTTCAAGAGTCCTACTTCCCTTTAGTCCTTGTAACGAATTGCAAATATGAGAATCACAGGCGGTATCTAATACCCAAGTAGAAATTTGACCTAGTGACATATTAACTTCGATCATGAACATGCCTGAATCAGAAGCGGTAGTCTTACTACCCTTCTTCTTCTTCAATTCTGCAAGGTAAACCTTGTAGTTCCTCTTCCAGTGCCCCAACTTGTTATAGTGAAAGCAAACAACTTTGCTCTTGGGGTCTTCAGCTTTTGGTGGAACCGGCTTTTTCTCACCTACTTTCTTCTTCTTGGAAGGGTTCTTCTTCCTTTTCTTAGGATTGGAACCTTCACCAATTAGAAGAACAGAACTCTTCTTAGGGGGGAAATTCGATACCGCAGTCTTCAACATGTTGTGGAGTTCAGGCAGGCTGACATTGTAACGACTGGGAAATTTACGTCTATATTATATTATATTTATAATAAATGTGGTATGTTAATGTGTCATTTATGTGTGATTATCTGTTAAACCCTAATTGTTATGTGTTACGTGTATTCCGTGTCATTTCTGTATTTTTAAGGTATTTTCCAGATATTTTATTTCACATTCATAGCTTTCATTTCAAACGTTTTATGACCCAAACAATGATTTTAAAGCCAGTATTTCAAATAAAATAATGGGCATTATTATTCATCAAACGGCTTTTACAATCGCATTATTCTGAACATCTAGATATTTTATAAATTTTCTCGTTTTACGAAAAATGACTTTTCCGGGCCCCATTGGGTGTTAAAAACCCCACAAAAATCACATTTTTATTTTTATAAAATTATAGGACTTTTATTTATACCATTTCTTTGTATTTTTGAATTATTCACAGTTTTTGGGAAATTTTGACATATATATTGTATATATAAAATAATTATAAATTAAATTTTAATACCCAAAAATTATGAAAATTAGGGCCAAATATTTTTATTAGATGTATAATTAGCCCCTTAATTTTATTTAGGAGTATTAATTTTACTACTATAAATAGCCTAATTATTAATTAATTATAATTAATAAATCATTAAAAATCAGAATTTTCTCTGAAATTCGGGTCGGGAAGAACTTGAATCGGGTCGAGAATCAAATCGTGATTTCCAGCTGATTTCTTCATCAAATCGTGTGATTCCAGTAACCAAATCAAATGTTTTGATCTGTTCTTTCCATTTCTAGCATCAATTTCAAGTTTTAATTCGTAGTTTTTGATTTCTAGGGTTTATGTTCGAATTAGGCCTTTTTGATTTCAGGGTTATTTTGATGTTTTGATGATTGATATAGCTTGGTTATGTGATTTACAGTTGATTCATGATGTTTAATTGATAAAATGATACCTAAATAGCAAAGTTCGATTATTAGGGTTTATACCGAATTTTCAAATTATAACTCTATGATTTCTGTGAATCTTTGGTTCTTGGAAGGTTAGGGCTTTGATTGTATATGTTCTTAGCTTTAATTTGCACTATAGAACGTTAAGTTTCGTTTACAGAATCAAAAGATGGGTTTTTGGCCGGAGTTGAAGTCGGTGTTTGATCGATTTTGGCCGGAGAAGTTGTTATAGGGATGATTCCGGGATGTTTTGATTATGATTAGATTGCTGTGTTGATTTGCAATGAAAAACACCCAAGAACCGTATCAAACGGTGTTGATTTGGGGCTGTAATTGATTCACCGGAATTCGGTGAAGTCGCCGGATTCTGAAAAAATCCGGTCATGTTCTTCATGACCCGGATGGTGACCCGGTTGACCCGTGTGGTTGACCCGGTTTTGATCTGTTTTGTCAGATGGTTGGTTTCTGACAAATGTTTCTGGATTTTTAATTATTTAATTATATTGTTATAAAATAAAATTAGTTTTATTAATTCTGAAAAATAATTAAAGATCAGTTTTAAATTCTGAAAAATATTATTAATAATTCCTAAATTATTTTCTTAATTTATAAATTCGAATTTAGTGATTTAATTAAGTATTTAATTACTTATTTATTTATTTATTATTTAGTAATTAAGTAATTATTTAATAATTAAGTATTAAAATTAATCGAATACTATGATTAAAGATTCGATAATTAGGGGAATAAAACAAATAACTCGTAATTATATGAGTAATTGAACGATAAGTTCGATTATTAATATTATTATTATTATTCAGACGATAGTTAATTGTTCGTAAAATATCGTAATAATTACTCGTAGCGGGTAATTAAATACAGATAGTTAATTTAAGTCGCATAAACTGTAATAATAACCGTAATGTTTCGATAATTATGCGAGAAACGCGAATAACTCGTAGAAATACGAGTAGTGGATCGTTGAGTTGAAATATGATTCGAATAATAACTCATTTATTCAATAATTAACGTACCAGTTAATGATATCGATTATTTATTTATAAATAATCGATCTAATCGAATAAATAACGATAAATTTTAAATATTTGTAATAAATTGTGATTAATCCTAATAATTAGGGATTAATTATTTTAAATTATTAAATAATTATTTTTTAGTTATTTATTTATTAAATCATTAAAAGTGATTAATTATTCCGATAACTAATCAAATAACTTTCAATAAATCATAACTTATTCATTTTAACTCCAAAAATTATAAAAAAATTATTTTTGACTTTTATTTTTCTTAAATAAATATTTTAGGATTTAAAAATTTGTAATAATTACTTATATTGAATAATAAATTGAATTTTCAGTGTTTAATTGATAATAATTCAACCGTTAGTCCGAATTGAGCGAAAGGAAAGCCATTTTACTCAGAAAAATGAATTCTTTTCATTAAAAATAATATGAAAACCTAATTTCTTCTAGAAATTAGTTGACTTTATTAATTACTTGATTATCAGTCGAAATGCGTGCCGAGACGAGTCCGAAGAATTCCGGAAAATATGGGAAATGAGGCAAAAGGTGATCAACGGAGTAATCAGCGAGTCGATTTTGATTCTAAAATTTATTTTAACTATAAAAAAATGATTATGTGCTTATGTGCTTATGTGTATTATGTGGTTAATCGAGTCTTACTTACTTATATGTAATATAAGAGTCAGTCATGAGCGCATGGGTAGATAATAGGAACGAAATGAAGTCGATTCAAGATGCAATTGAAGTACAAAATGACTTAACCAGTCTATTTTGCTAACAGAAGCTAAGCCAGCAAGGCAGGTCAAGTAGGTGATAGACGAAAGTGATTTAATTGCAGTAAGTCACGGAGAAGGCAAGTTTCTCCCCTATTCTACTTTCAGAATAGTAATATTCATTTCAAATTTTTATTACGCTTGTACTCTTTTAATTCTCTTATTCATATTCCATTTCGATTCTTGATTTATTCTTTTCATTTGAATTCATTGTTCATATTCCAATTGTCATTCACGATTATTGATATATTCTGGTGATTAGAATATATCAAAGCATGCCGATTATTCCGGTTGCTATTCCAGGGACTGGATAATACTACTTTAGGGATTAAGTTTACTTAATCCTAAGGACCGGAACAAAACCGGATCCTTGAGATAGGCCGTAATGCCTGGGTGCCCGACGGGATCTATATAGTGAGATATAGATCTGCACTGTATCCTGGCTGATCAGCAGGGTATAGCTGCGAACTTGAGTCCAGTTTAGTTCGTTTGTATTCGCCAGTAATGGCCTTCTTTCTATTCTCGTGAGGTTATATCTTTGCAGATATACATGGGTTACGGATTCATTTAAATTGCTTTAACACTATTTATATTTTGTGGACTTGTTGAGCAATTTTTGGCTCACCCCTTTTGTTGTTATTCACCTTATTGTTTTCAGTTAAGAAGGAATGTGAAACCCATCAGGACTCGAGTGGTAAAGAAGCGGGTCAAGCCTCGGGATCCTCTCATACCCAAGGTGCTGATCCCAATCCAGGAAGAAAGCTTTGAGTTGCCCGAGCAGGTGGAGTGTTGATAAATAGTATGTGTGTTTGTATAAAATATGAACTTAGTTTAAAATGAATTAGACAATGGTTTGAAATAAAAAAAAGTTTGTGAGATTTTGAATGTTGGTTTGTAATAAAAGTAGTTAGTGGTTCTTGTTTTCATACTTCAACCTAAAAAGGTCCTGGTTAGTATTAAAAGGGTTTAGTTTCATTTCTTTATTATTTATTAATAAGATTGTACAGGTTTGGTGATTAGCTCGTAACCCCCAGACTTATACCCCGGGTTTGGAGGGCGTTACAGTTTGGCATCAGAATTGTAGGTTTGGTCCCTGAAAACAAGAACATTAGGATTAAGATAAGATAGGGAGATCACATAGGATAGGAATAGTCAAACAGGAAGAATAGTGTTAGGATTTAGGTCAGGTTAGAATAGGGAAGTATAAATCTTAGGATTGTCTAGTGACCTTTTCTTTTCTTTGGTATATTATCAGATGGCATCTTCTGGTTATTCTGCGTCTTCCGAGAGGACAGTCACCGGGCCAGCAACAACAGTTATACCTCCAGTATTTGAGTACATATTTCCTCCTCTACCACCTCCACCACCATTGCCACAGGAGCCGGTACCACCAATACAGGGGATAGTTCATGACCCCATATAGATGTTTGATCCCTTTGAGTTCTTTGAGCCGTTGGTTCCTTTACCAGTTGAGCATCAGTTTATACCGTGTATTGAGCAGGAGTTACCACCACCACCATTACTACCTCCTATACTAGTGCATGCCCCAGAGCCGAATGTGTTTCAGATGATTCCAGTCGAGGGGATGAGAGAGCATGAGGTGGATCTACAGTTAGGATTACCACAGCAGGGTGCAGGTATACCGAGGGTTCCTTCACAGGAGTCAGTAGGTCAGGTTGCTCAGCCGTATATGGTACCATACCATGAGTATAGAGTTATGAGGGATGATGTGGAGTATTGGCGGACACAGTGTTGAGAGATCATGCATCTGTTTGATCAGAGGGACAGAGGACCGTTAGCGGCCCTACAGCCGGATTACTATATGAGACAGAGATTGCAGTCGGTGTTGATGAGCGCTACTTGGGAGCTTGATGATTTGACCCATGAGGGACCACCTTCTTTCGCAGAGTTCTATCGGATATTCCGCTTGGCACAGACTTTGGTCCAGGCACTTAGAGAGGAGCTTAGGCGTATTCCGCCTGGGTTCTGAGACAGGGACAGTTTGAGACAGTAATTTCAGAGTACAGATGTATATAGAGGCAACATAGTATAACCTAGTGAGTAGTGTATATGCGTGTATTAGTAGATTAACCTGTAGTAGGATTTTAACCTATAGCGGTAGTATGACTTGTAGCTGTAGTGATTACCAGTAGCACGAGACTTTTTATATCAAGCATTTATACCTGAGGCTGGTGTCACATATATATGAACTGAACTTTTCCAAATTTCTTTTATTTAAATTTCAGTCTCTACAGTTTTATAACATTTACTTTCACTTCATTGTTTTACAGCTTTTCATATTATAATTCCTATTGAAAAAAAAGAAAAAAGAAAAGAGAGAGAGAGAGAGAAAAGAGAATAACCATTTTAATTAACTGCTTACATTTCCAGTTTTTATATTTAACAACTGTTTTCTTTATTTAAAGCATGTTGTTAATACAGAATAAATTGTTTTCTTACCTACTGTCAATTGTTTATTAAACTGTTAAAGAAATATCACCTGTTTTATTATCAGAAGAAAATGGCACCAAAAAGAAAGACTAGGGCTGAGACCTCTAACAGCAATTCCGATGGTCAGACTAATGAGACCATGAACCAAATGTTCCATCTGATGCAACAACAGATGGTAATGATGCAGCAGCAGATGCAGCATCAACAACAGCAAATCCAACAACAAATGTTACAACAGCCACCTCGTCATGAGCCTCAATTACCACCAGCATTACCTGTTGTTACTTTTAAGCAATTTCAGGCAGTTAAACCTCCAGAATTTGATGGGTCTACTGATCCTATTAAAGCCACCACCTGGTTAAAAGTAATAGAGAAAGTGTTTGCACTAGTGAAGATAAGTGAGGACCAGAAGACTGATTTTGCTAGTTACCTGTTGAAGGGAGAGGCAAATTATTGGTGGGAATCAAAAAAGGCTTTAGAGGGTGAAGATGTTATTGCTTGGGATAGGTTTAAAGAGTTATTTTTAGAGAAGCATTTTCCTCGCTATGTAAGGAATCAGATGCAGATAAAGTTTTTGGAACTGAAGTAGGGAAGTATTTCTGTGACAGAATATGAAGCCAAATTTAATGAGTTGGCTAGGTTCGTCCCAGAACAGGTGGACACTGAAGAGAAACGAGTTCAGAGGTTTCAAGAGGGATTACGACCGTGGATCCGTGGACAAGTTGCAGTTTTTAAATTAACAACATATACCGCTGTAGTCCAGAAGCCTTGATCATCGAAGGAGAAAGTGAAAGATCTTAACGAGACAGAGGACAGGGAAGTTTCCAAGACCGTTCCAACAGGAAGCCGGGATTTCAAGCCCGGATAAATTTGAATTTCAAAAGGATAGGACAGGGTACACAAAAAGCAGGTAATCGTTTCCAAGCCTCCAAGCAGCAGGGAATTGTTAAGGTTCCAGTGCCGTATTGCAAAACTTGTGGACGCAAGCATACCGGCGTATGTATTAAAGAAGATGTGACATGTTTTAAATGCAAGCAAAAATGGCACTATTCTAATGAATGTCCAACAAGAAAAACAACAGAAATCATTTGATACCAATGCGGAAAGAAAGGGCATATCGCTAGGAATTGTAAAGGATCAGCAATGGCAGCCAGTATTCCGAAAGTATTGGCATTACCTCCGCCGCCGCCGCCGAATCAACCCAAAGCAAGGACTTTTAACATGACAATGAAAGAAGCAGTGCAGAGTCCAAGTGTGATCGCAGGTACGCTTTTGGTGAACTCCGTAGATTCAAAAGTATTAATTGATTCTGGAGCTACCCGTTCATTTATTTCTGAAAAATTTCTTGATAAATTACATTGCGAAATCGAATGGTTGGGCGAGACGTTAATTATAAAATTAGCGAATGACGACCAAGTTCCAGTGGATCGCGTGTGTCCTGTGTGTGATATAGAAATAGCTGGACATCATTTTTCGGTAGACTTAATTCCTTTTAAGCTAGGAGAATTCGATATCATTTTGGGAATGGATTGGTTAGCATGTCATAATGCTCAGATAGACTGCGCGAATAAGAAAGTCAAATTGTGAACTACGGAAAATGCAACGGCAGCGAAAGAAATTTTTTACAGTAATGCAGACCAAACGATTGCTTCGACAAGGTTGTGAAGTGTACATAGCTTATGTATTAGATACTGAAAAAGGAAGTCCTAAAATAGAAGACATTCCAGTTGTGTGTGAATTTTTGGACGTCTTTCCAGACGAGCTCCCAGGGTTACCGCCAGACCGAGAAATCGAGTTCACGATTGATCTAGCACTAGGCACAGAACCAGTTTCGAAAGCCCCATATCGAATGGCTCCAGTCGAGATGAAGGAATTATCAACGCAACTGTAAGATCTTCTAGACCGAGGCATCATACGACCTAGTGTATCCCCATGGGGGGATTTCAAGTCCGGACAAATTTGAATTTCAAAAGGATATGACAGGGTACACAAAAAGCAGGTAATCGTTTTCAAGCCTCCAAGCAGCAGGAAATTGTTAAGGTCCCAGTGCCGTATTACAAAACTTGTGGACGCAAGCATACCGACGTATGTATTAAAGAAGATGTGACATATTTCAAATGCAAGCAAAAATGGCACTATTCTAATGAATGTCCAACAGGAAAAACAACAGAAATCATTTGCTACCAATGCGGAAAGAAAGGGCATATCGCTAGGAATTGTAAAGGACCAGCAATGACAGCCAGTATTCCGAAAGTATTGGCATTACCTCCGCCGCCACCGCCGAATCAACCCAAAGCAAGGACTTTTAACATGACAATGAAAGAAGCAGTGCAGAGTCCAAGTGTGATCGCAGGTACGCTTTTGGTGAACTCCGTAGATTCAAAAGTATTAATTGATTCTGGAGCTACCCGTTCATTTATTTCTGAAAAATTTCTTGATAAATTACATTGCGAAATCGAATGGTTGGGCGAGACATTAATTATAAAATTAGCGAATGACGACCAAGTTCTAGTGGATCGCGTGTGTCCTGCGTGTGATATAGAAATTGCTGGACATCATTTTTCGGTAGACTTAATTCCTTTTAAGCTAGGAGAATTCGATATCATTTTGGGAATGGATTGGTTAGCATGTCATAATGCTCAGATAGACTGCGCGAATAAGAAAGTCAAATTGCGAACTACGAAAAATGCAACATTAACATTCAAGGGCGAAAAACAGCGAAAGAAATTTCTTACAGTAATGCAGACCAAACGATTGATTCGACAAGGTTGTGAAGTGTACATAGCTTATGTATTAGATACTGAAAAAGGAAGTCCTAAAATAGAAGACATTCCAGTTGTGTGTGAATTTCCGAACGTCTTTCCAGATGAGCTCCCAGGATTATCACTAGATCGAGAAATCGAGTTCACGATTGATCTAGCACCAGACACAGAACAAGTTTCGAAAGCCCCATATCGAATGGCTCCAGTCGAGATGAAGGAATTATCAACGCAACTGCAAGATCTTCTAGACCGAGGCATCATACGACCTAGTGTATCCCTATGGGGTGCACCAGTGTTATTCGTGAAGAAGAAGGAAGACAACATGCGATTATGCATCAACTATCGGGAGTTGAATAAGCTCACTATAAAAAACAAGTATCCTTTACCGAGAATTGATGATTTGTTTGATCAGCTAAAAGGAGCTGCATGGTTTTCGAAGATAGATTTGTGATCAGGCTATCATCAATTGAAGATTAAAGCTGAAGATATTCCAAAGACTGCATTTTGTACGAGATATGGGCATTACGAGTTTTTGGTAATGGCATTCGGTTTGACAAATGCGCCAGCTGCATTCATGGATTTAATGAACAGGGTATTCAAGAAATATTTGGACAAATTCATGATTGTATTCATTGATGACATCTTGATTTATTCCAAGACGGAAGAAGAGCATGCAGAACACTTGAGGATAGCTTTGGAAATTCTGAAGAAAGAGCAACTGTACGCGAAATTCTCAAAATGTGAATTCTGGTTAAGGGAAGTACAATTTCTAGGGCATATCATCAGTAGAGAAGGCATCCAAGTCGATCCAGCAAAGATTGAAGCTGTGTTAAATTGGGAAAGACCAAAGACCCCGACGGAAGTTTGAAGTTTCTTGGGATTGGCAAGATATTATAGAAGATTTGTTAAAGATTTTACGAAAATAGCAACGCCGTTGACCAAGTTAAGTCGAAAAAGTGAAAAGTTCATATGGAATGATAAATGCGAAGAAAGTTTCCAAGAACTGAAGAATCGGTTAGTAACCGCACCGGTACTAGTATTTCCAGACGAGCAAGGAGATTTCGTCATTTACAACGACGCTTCGTATCGCGGGTTATTATGTGTATTGATGCAGCACGGTAACGTCATCGTATATGCTTCGAGACAACTTAAACCTCATGAGCAGAAATATCCTACACATGATCTAGAATTGGCAGCGATAGTATTTGCGTTGAAACTTTGGAGACATTATCTTTACGGTGAAAAATGCGAAATCTACACAGATCATAAAAGTTTGAAGTATATCTTTACGTAAAAAGAATTGAACATGCGTCAATGTCGATGGCTGGAATTGATTAAAGATTACGATGTCACGATCATTTATCATCCAGGGAAAGCAAATGTTGTAGCAGATGCGCTGAGCAGGAAAGAAAGATTGAATCGGTTAACTTCATGCGACGAATTAGTCAAGGAAATTGATAAATTGGAAATCGAGATTCGTATTCCCAATGAATCTGTAAAAGCTATCTACGCTATGACTTTCCAACCGGAGTTGTTAAAGAAGATTCGCCGCTGTCAAGAAGAAGTGATGGGTCAAGATGACAACCTAACGGGAGAAGAGATCACAACTCAGAAAGATAATGAAGGAATTTTTTGCTTTGCATCGAGAATCTAGATCCCTAACGTGGCAGAATTAAAAGAAGAAATAATGCGAGATGCGCACAGTTCGAAGTATTCTATTCATCCAGGAAGCACAAAAATGTATCGCGATCTGAAGGAAAACTTGGTGGCCGAACATGAAGAAGGAAATAGCATAATGGGTAAATAAATGCTACACATGCCAGCGAGTTAAAGCGGAACATCAACGTCCGAGCGGATTATTACGACCGTTAGACATTCCAGAATGGAAATGGGAACATCTAGCGATGGATTTCGTAGTAGGACTACTGAGAACTAGGGCAAATCATGATGCAATATGGGTAATTATCGACAGACTCATGAAGTCGGCACATTTTCTACCAATTAACGAAAGATTTTCGCTCGACAAGCTAGTGCATATATATCTCAAGGAAATTGTAATGCGACATGGAGTTCCAGTATCTATCGTGTCTGATCGAGATCCTCGTTTCAACTCAAGATTTTGGAGACAATTTCAAGAATGCCTTGGAACAAAATTAAACATGAGTACCGCTTATCATCCGCAAACTGACAGGCAAAGTAAAAGAACTATCCAAATGATTGAAGACATGCTACGAGTTTGTGCGATCAATTTCAAAGGCAGTTGGGATGAGCATTTACCTTTGGTGGAATTTTCTTATAATAACAGCTATCATGCAAGCATTGGAATGCCACCGTACGAAGCATTATACGGAAGAAAGTGCAGATCACCAGTACATTGGGATGAAGTTGGAGAACGTAAGATTTTGGGTCCAGAATTAATTCAACAAACTAAAGAAAAGATTGAACTCATTCGAAAATGACTCGATGCAGCGCAAAACAGGCAACGCAAACATGCAGACCAAGCAAGGAAGGATATGGGCTACCAGGAAGGAGAAAATGTATTACTCAAAATATCGCCATGGAAAGGATTGACCAGATTTGGCAATAAGGGTAAATTGAAACCACGATACGTCGAACCATTTGAAATTTTGAAGAAAGTGGGAAAAGTTGCGTACGAATTAGCTTTACCGCCTCATATGCAACATATTCACAATGTGTTTCACGTGTCGATGCTTAAGCGATATAATCCTGATTCCAGGCATGTAATAGAGTATAAACCGATAGATATCTAACTTGATTTATCTTTTGTAGAACAACCGGTAAGGATTTTAGATCGGCGAGAGAAAGTATTGAGAAATAAGTCTGTATATTTAGTGCGAGTGTTGTGGAGAAATCCTATCAACCTGGGAACTCGAAAGTGAAATGTTAGAGAAATACCCTCATTTGTTTTCGTAGAAGATTATGAGGACAGAATCCTATTAAGGGGAGAAGAATGTAACGACTGGGAAATTTACGTCTGTATTATATTATATTTATAATAAATGTGGTATGTTAATGTGTCATTTATGTGTGATTATCTGTTAAACCCTAATTGTTATGTGTTACGTGTATTCCGTGTCATTTCTGTATTTTTAAGGTATTTTCCAGATATTTTATTTCACATTCATAGCTTTCATTTCAAACGTTTTACGACCCAAACAATGATTTTAAAGCCAGTATTTCAAATAAAATAATGGGCCTTATTTTTCATCAAACGGCTTTTACAATCGCATTATTCTGAACATCTAGATATTTTATAAATTTTCTCGTTTTACGAAAAATGACTTTTCCGGGCCCCATTGGGTGTTAAAAACCCCACAAAAATCACATTTTTATTTTTATAAAATTATAGGACTTTTATTTATACCATTTCTTTGTATTTTTCGATTATACACAATTTTTGGGAAATTTTGACATATATATTGTATATAAAAAATTATTATAAATTAAATTTTATTACCCAAAAATTATGAAAATTAGGGCCAAATATTTTTATTAGATGTATAATTAGCCCCTTAATTTTATTTAGGAGTATTAATTTTACTACTATAAATAGCCTAATTATTAATTAATTATAATTAATAAATCATTAAAAATCAGAATTTTCTCAGAAATTCGGGTCGGGAAGAACTTGAATCGGGTCGAGAATCAAACCGTGATTTCCAGCTGATTTCTTCATCAAATCGTGTGATTCCAGTAACCAAATCAAAGGTTTTGATATGTTCTTTCCATTTCTAGCATCAATTTCAAGTTTTAATTCGTAGTTTTTGATTTCTAGGGTTTATGTTCGAATTAGGCCTTTTTGATTTCAGGGTTATTTTGATGTTTTGATGATTGATATAGCTTGGTTATGTGATTTACAGTTGATTCATGGTGGTTAATTGATAAAACGATACCTAAATAGCAAAGTTCGATTATTAGGGTTTATACCGAATTTTCAAATTATAACTCGATGATTTCTGTGAATCTTTGGTTCTTGAAAGGTTAGGGCTTTGATTGTATATGTTCTTAGCTTTAATTTGCACTATAGAACGTTAAGTTTCGTTTACAAAATCAAAAGATGGGTTTTTGGCCGGAGTTGAAGTCGGTGTTTGATCGATTTTGGGCGGAGAAGTTGTTACGGGGATGATTCCGGGATGTTTTGATTATGATTAGATTGTTGTGTTGATTTGCATTGAAAAGCACCCAAGAATCGTATCAAACGGTGTTGATTTGGGGCTGTAATTGATTCACCGGAATCCGGTGAAGTCGCCGGATTCTGGAAAAATCCGGTCATGTTCTTCATGACCCGGATGGTAACCCGGTTGACCCGTGTGGTTGACCCGGTTTTGATCTGTTTTGTCAGATGGCTGGTTTCTGACAAATATTTCTGGATTTTTAATTATTTAATTATATTTTAATAAAATAAAATTAGTTTTATTAATTCTGAAAATCAATTAAAAATCAGTTTTAAATTCTGAAAATATTATTAATAATTCCTAAATTATTTTCTTAATTTATAAATTCGAATTTAGTGATTTAATTAAGTATTTAATTACTTATTTATTTATTTATTATTTAGTAATTAAGTAATTATTTAATAATTAAGTATTAAAATTAATCGAATACTATGATTAAAGATTCGATAATTAGGGGAATAAAACGAATAACTCGTAATTATACGAGTAATTGAACGATAAGTTCGATTATTAAGATTATTATTATTATTCAGACGATAGTTAATTGTTCGTAAAATATCATAATAATTACTCGTAGCGGGTAATTAAATACAGATAGTTAATTTAAGTCTCATAAACTGTAATAATAACCGTAATGTTTCGATAATTATGCGAGAAACGCGAATAACTCGTAGAAATACGAGTAGTGGATTGTTGAGTTGAAATATGATTCGAATAATAACTCATTTATTCAATAATTAACGTACCAGTTAATGATATCGATTATTTATTTATAAATAATCTATCTAATCGAGTAAATAACGATAAGTTTTAAATATTTGTAATAAATTGTGATTAATCCTAATAATTAGGGATTAATTATTTTAAATTATTAAATAATTATTTTTTAGTTATTTATTTATTAAATAATTAAAAGTGATTAATTATTCCGATAACTAATCAAATAACTTTCAATAAATCATAACTTATTCATTTTAACTCCAAAAATTATAAAAAAATTATTTTTGACTTTGATTTTTCTTAAATAATTATTTTAGGATTTAAAAATTTGTAATAATTACTTTTATTGAATAATAAATTGAATTATCAGTGTTTAATTGATAATAATTCAACCGTTAGTCCGAATTGAGCGAAATGAAAGCCATTTTACTCAGAAAAATGAATTCTTTTCATTAAAAATAATATGAAAACCTAATTTCTTCTAGAAATTAGTTGACTTTATTAATTATTTGATTATCAGTCGAAATGCGTGCCGAGACGAGTCCGAAGAGTTCCGGAAAAAATGGGAAATGAGGCAAAAGGTGATCAGCGGAGTAATCAGCGAGTCGATTTTGATTCTAAAATTTATTTTAACTATAAAAAAATGATTATGTGCTTATGTGCTTATGTGTATTATGTGGTTAATCGAGTCTTACTTATTTATATGTAATATAAGAGTCAGTCTTGAGTGCATAGGTAGATAATAGGAACGAAATGAAGTCGATTCAAGATGCAATTGAAGTACAAAATGACCTAACCAGTCTATTTTGCTAACAGAAGCTAAGCCAGCAAGGCAGGTCAAGTAGGTGATAGACGAAAGTGATTTAATTGCAGTAAGTCGCGCATAAGGCAAGTTTCTCCCCTATTCTACTTTCAGAATAGTAATATTCATTTCAAATTTTTATTACGCTTGTACTCTTTTAATTCTCTTATTCATATTCCATTTCGATTCTTGATTTATTCTTTTCATTTGAATTCATTGTTCATATTCCAATTGTCATTCACAATTATTGATATATTCTGGTGATTAGAATATATCAAAGCATACCGATTGTTCCGGTTGCTATTCCAGGGACTGGATAATACTACTTTGGGGATTAAGTTTACTTAATCCTAAGGAACGAAACAAAACCGGATCCTTGAGATAGGCCGTAGTGCCTGGGTGCCCGACGGGATCTATATAGTGAGATATAGATCTGCACTGTATCATGGCTGATCAACAGGGTATAGCTGCGAACTTGAGTCCAATTTAGTTCATTTGTATTCGCCATTAATGGCCTTCTTTCTATTCTCGTGAGGTTATATCTTTGCAGATATACCTGGGTTACAGATTCATTTAAATTGCTTTAACACTATTTATATTTTGTGGACTTGTTGAGCAATTTTTGGCTCACCTCTTTTGTTGTTATTCACCTTATTATTTTCAGTTAAGAAGGAATATGAAACCCATCAGGACTCGAGTGGTAAAGAAGCGGGTCAAGCCTCGGGATCCTCTCATACCCAATGTGCTGATCCCAATCCAGGAAGAAAGCTTTGAGTTGCCCGAGCATTTGGAGTGTTGATAGATAGTATGTGTGTTTGAATAAAAGATGAACTTAGTTTAAAATGAATTAGACAATGGTTTGAAATAAAAAAAAGTTTGTGAGATTTTGAATGTTGGTTTGTAATAAGAGTAGTTAGTGGTTCTTGTTTTCATACTTCAACCTAAAAAGGTCATGGTTAGTATTAAAGGGGTTTAGTTTTATTTCTTTATTATTTATTAATAAGATTGTACAGGTTTGGTGATTAGCTCGTAACCCCCAGACTTATACCCCAGGTTTGGAGGGCGTTAGAGACATCCAGCTTATTCATGTGAAAGTTCACAACAAACTGCGAGAATGAACTCGGAAGTGATTGCAAGACCAAGTCTTGGCTCAGATCCCCATCCATGGCAAAACCAAGTTGTCCAAGACGTTCAATCAAATTGATCATCTTAAATACATGGTCATTCACAGATGATCCCTCAGACATCCTACAACCGAACAGCTGCTTCGATATCTCATATCGAGCTGTCCTCCCCGCGACATCATACAACTCGTGTAGATGCATAAGGATAGTGTGAGCATCCATATGCTCATGTTGCTTCTGTAGCTGAATGTTCATGGAAGCTAGCATGATGCATTGAGCAACATTTGCATCATCTATCCACTTATGATACACAACATGTTCATCATTATGTGCATCGCTAGCAGGTTCAGTAAGCTTAGGTGAGTCAAGCACATATTCCAGCTTCTCAACCCTGAGACCAATTCTCAAGTTTCGAAGCCAGTCGGCAAAATTAGGACCAGTCAACTTGTGAGCATCTAGTATGCTCCGGAGTGATAGTGCAGAAGACATGACGAATATAGTAAATCTGTAAATGATAAACACATAATAACACTTAGCAAATATTCAATTTCATTTCAAAACACTATATGAATCAGGTCTTTATTCATAAGTGTCTCCCACTAGTTTATCTAATTTTTTCAACCCCCTAAGTGAAAATTAAGCATTCATAATGCTAGTGGGAATAGGGATCCTACATTCCATCACACAACCTCGGCTGTGACACGAAACGTCATGTGATGTTCAATAGGCAGACAACTCTTGTCAATTACATCTTATGTTATTCCTTAATATAAGTTTAGCCTCTTGAATAATTGAATCATGGCTGTGGCACGACAAACTCAATATTCTAAGTCAAGTCTAACCCAATATTTCGTACAATTGAATCAGTCTCCAACGGCCCACGGCTGTAGCACGTACCGACCTTTAGATTCTAATTCAATGTACACATCTCTATGTAATAGACAGGTATTTCTTATTTCGAAATCAAAGCCCTCGGCTATAGCACGAAACAATAATGATTTAAAAATAAGAACCACTTTCTACCATATTGGAAGGCTATGACCAACACAAGCCCGTTGTGTCATTGGCCAATTACTACTTGATATTATTTAATTTTAGAGGGATTATATTACGTTACAATCATAATCATATTATAAAGAGATTCTTCCTTTTAAATTAAATATTTCAAATCAATAATCGATAATCAGATGATTCCCAGATCGGGTGGAGCATTGTCAAGAGGCGTCACTTAATAACCCTTTCTTACAGATAGAAATCTGTTATTGACGTTAACATCCTTTCTCTCAATATTGAAAATTCATATTCAGTTACGTGTTTCATAAACACAAGAATCTCATGATCGTATTCATAATATTTATTGTTAAGGCAAGAAACGATTCCTATTCTAGATTTTCTAGAGCACGCCTTATATTGATTTAAGTTCACCTAAATCTATCATCGCATGGTAAACATAGGCATATATTGTTGGGAACCACGGACTTGGGGTGTTACTACGTTTTACGATAAAGATTACGAAAAGAAGATTACCTTGTTAATGGTTGATTCCACGCTCTTCTATTGTATTCCCAAATTCCCTTGAGCGAAGTGTGGCCTCCGTCTTCTCAAGTTATCCTCTCATCTTGCTCCTTGGTGGCTACAATATGTTTTCACACAATTGCCAAGCAAGAAGAGAATAAGAATATATATAGGCTACAATAGGGACCATGGATAATTAGGTTGGGCCTTCTAATTACATCTTGAGCCTAGCCCAATATAATTAAATATTAATTGAATCCACTAAAGAATTAATATTTGCACTACCTTTCATAATACCATAATTTAATTAATTCGGTTCCAATATTATTTGCTTATTAAATTCCCCATGTTTAAAATATCATATGTCCATTAATTAAATAAATTACTGATAATTTATTTAATTAATATCTTTTATCCTTGATCATCCACTCAACCTTTATTTAATTATGCCAGAATAAATTCCACCTGCAGGGTTTCACATAATTAAATCTTTTTGAGCTTTCAAGGGGACATCATTAACCCGAATATTATCAGGACATGGATTCCTTCAATAAATAATATCCACCATGTATATAATTCCATCACCCAAAATATAATGATATAATTCAAAAGAATTATTTCATATATAAATCAAAGCATGTAAATAATATACACGTGTCAATTACTATTTCCGGATTAAGAACCTAAGCATTAATAATAACATAGAATCTTAGTTCTCCTTCTTAATCAGTATTAAGGGAACAATTCTAAATTTGATCCTGTTCAATATACACAAAGTATACTAGCATTATTTATTAGTCAATATAAACTAATCTAAATAATACTACAGCCATACCAGTGGATTGTCCAACACCACCTGTGCTTTGAATCTTATTATATTATATTATATAACCGTATTTAACAATCTAATATTCTGTATCCCATTTGATACTAGATTGTTCACAATATATAATATTAGACAACATGTAAACATTCAAATGATTCTCAATTAAACTGGCCAGAAATAAATGTATATACTTCAAATAAATATTTTCAGTATACACTAACATATATCTCATACTTCAAATTAAATAAACAAGTAAATGTAAAATACAATAAAGTAATTGTGTTTGGTTATGGCCCCATCCTATGTGAACTTTATCAAGCTCATGATAAAGATCAAGGTCAATCTAATATGGTGATGGAAATAAATACAACTACTTATTACATAAGTCTTCTTCTTTGTTTAGACTTCTTGTATGCCTCGTCTTCTTCTTTGTATCACATCCATTGGATAGCCTTCTTGAGTCTTCAATTACATTACATGATTGAAAGTAAAACTAATCTAATGAACTTACAAGAATAGCTCGAGTTACATTCAAGATTTATGATTACAAAGATTGACGACATGCAAGTCGTATTTAAAACCAAAACCAAAACCATTACACTAAGGTCGAAAGGCCATAACCATCCACCATGCTCATACAACACATAAAAGCATGTTAAAACACATAATCTGATCTTAACATATCATATTATCCATGATATAATCATAAAAAGAAAATATGACAAAAATCAGAAAAATCAAAATCAAATTAGAAAAACAAGAATCACTGTTTATGGGTAGTAAACGACGTCAAACGCCTTACAGACGAGTCGTAAATAGCTTTAGCTATTATTTTTGTTCAGACGCTCGTTTACCTATGTAATAGGGTATTCGTTTTCATAAATCGGATACCAGACCCAAATTTCAGCAAATCTGCAGCAGCCAATTCAAAATCCGTATCTCATATGATTCCCATAATTAGAACAAACATAAATCATGTATATATCAGTATATATACAGATTACATAATCATCTTATGATTATACAACTCACATGAATATCATATATTCAAAACCATACATATATAAGCATATTATATCAACATCAAATCATGGCGAATCACATACATGCTCATATATCGAAAACAGTTAAACACGTAAACGAATTAAAAACTTTTCGTAAGTAGCTCTGATGCCATTGAAGGGTTTTTAGCACATAAACGCAACGAAAACGTAAATTTAAATCTTTAAAAAATGAAACCCTCCGCAGGATCCATGCGAAAAATAATATTTAATTCGTAGTTCAGTATGTTTACCTTAAGAAGCTTTACGTTAATGGAAAGATGGAGGTCTTTAATGGTGATCCAAAAACGATGAATGGAGATCCTTAGCAGCTGCTCCTCAAGTGTGAAGCACTCCACCGGTATCCACCAAGAAAATGATGTAATGAAGGAGGCGGAGATGGAGAGAATTAGGGTTTTGTAAATCTTTTTGGTTGAGGCAAAAATAGGGTCTATAATAGTATAAAGGCAAAATTTTCAGCTGAAAATTTTCCCATAAAATATTATTATTATTAACCCTTTATTATTCTCATTAATAATTAAAACACCTTTTAATTATTAATCCTTTTTCTAAACACTTTAGAAATAATTCTCTCTCTTGATTTAATTTCCAAAAATTAAATTCTTAATTAATAATATTAAGAACCTTTTCTTAATTAATTTATAATCAATTAAATCTCATTTAATCAATTATTAAATTTGCCAATTAATTATTTATTTCATAAATAAATAATTATCAGCCATTATTAATTAATTCCTCCACCATTAAATCATTCTCTTTTATGGTGTGACCCTGTAGGTTCAATATTAAGCCGGTAGTAGAAATAAGTAATAATAAAACTATTTTATCATTATTTATATAAATTCTCTAATTCATTAAATATGATTAATTAATTAATCATATTTATTCTACATCGTGAGGAATACTTCTCAGCATATCACGACTATCCGGATAATACGAATTCACTGCTTAGAATACCAAGAACCTATTCAGTGAGTAGTTACCGTAAATTAATTCCTTCTACCCTGCAATGTCACGATTAAATACAAGGCATGGAACTTGTGTCAAGCCTATCTTATTTAATCACTTGCTTTCCCATTCACTATGCTTAGTTCTATTTAATGTAAATTAGAAACTCCTTTCTAATTTCATTCACTCTGGCCAGAGATTCCTGAACTAACATAAGTGGATCAGCATTGAACATTCTCTTCCTTCACTGGAAGGGGTAGATCCTTTATTGATCATACACTATCTTCGTGTACAAATTCCTATACCCAGTAGAGCCCTTATAATTATCTCTGGAGACTAAGAACTAAACCAATGCATAGTTCAGTGTACACAAGATGACTATGATGACCTCAAGTCTAATGATACTTGTACAACTATCACTATGTGAACAACTGCTGACACGTGAGTGAACTTCATCAGTTGTTCAGCTGTGTGAGTCATGTTCAGTGAACTTATTCTATAAGCACCTACATACTAGCTATAGTGTCACCACACAAATGTCTATGAGAACAGACATCCTTCATAATGAAGCAAGCATAGTATGTACCGATCTTTGCGGATTATTAATTACCAGTTAGTAATCCTACGACCAGGAAATATTTAAGTTTAGAGTTATCATCTTTTAGGTCTCATTATTATGATCTTATCACAATCCATAAAAAGCTTTACTCTAAACTGTGGTATATCTTATTTAAACATTTAAATAGAAAGAGCCCGCAATAAAAAACAAAACAAGTCTTTTATTAATATCAATGAAATCAAAACAGATTACATAAAAGTTATTCCTAAATCATCATACATGATTGGACTTAGGACATATCTCTTTCGTAACATCCTTGGAGGGCGCATCTTCTGCAAGAAGAGCATCTACCTCAACAAGGTTTTCATTCTTGGAGGGTGCGTCCTCTATATGAGGCGCGTCTACCTTGACAAGGTAACATCCTTGGTGGGTGCATTCTCTCTAAGAGGAGCATCTACCTTGACAAGGGTATCATTCTTGGAGGGAGCTTCCTCTGCAAGAAGAGCATCTACCTCGATAAGGTATTCATCCTTGGAGGACGCGTCTTCTGCAAGAAGAGCATCTACCTTGACAAGGGTCTTCATCCTTGGAGGGCGCGTCTTCTGCAAGAAGAGCATCTACCTCGACAAGGTATTCATCCTTGGAGGGCACGTCTTCTACAAGAAGAGCATCTACCTCGACAAGGTTTTCATTCTTGGAGGGCGCGTCCTCTATATGAGGCGCGTCTACCTCGACAAGGTAACATCCTTAGAGGGTGCATTCCCTCTAAGAGGAACATCTACCTCGACAAGGGCATCATTCTTGGAGGGAGCTTCTTCTGTAAGAAGAGCATCTACCTCGATAAGGTATTCATTATTGGAGGGCACGTCTTTTGCAAGAAGTGCATCTACCTCGACAAGGGTCTTCATCCTTGGAGGGCGCGTCTTCTGAAAGAAGAGCATCTACCTTGACAAGGTATTCATCCTTGGAGGGCGCATCTTCTGCAAGAAGAACATCTATTTCGACAAGGGTTTTTATCCTTGGAGGGCGCATCTTCTGCAAGAAGAACATCTACCTCGACAAGGTATTCATCCTTGGAGGGCGCGTCTTCTGCAAGAGGAGCATCTACCTTGACAAGGGTCTTTAGACGTGGCGCGCGCATCCTCACTAACCCAGTTAGAGAGAATCCTGAGGGTTTTTTTCAGTCACCCACCAAATATTTAGGGCGACCCTGAATATTGGTTTTCTCAAACACTTCATGGTTGCCCTTGCTTCTTCTAAAAGTTCCAAGTAAAACGTAAGGTTAGCCTTCACTTCTTCCTCAAAATTGTGATCTCTTTGGAATGACACAACTCTAATTTCCACGGGAACCATGGTTTCGAATCCATGAAACGTGAAAAGAAATTTTTTAATAGTTGATATTGGAGCGGTGTTTTAAGATTATAAAACCATAGGGAGATCATCTGGTCAATCACCTTCAACGTATGCTTGATGATCTTGTTAATGCCTTCAATCCTACCATTGCTCTACGGGTGGTAGACCTTGGCAAATTCTTTCTTTATGTGTACATCTTCACACAATTTTTTTAGCTCCTTGTTATCAAATTTCTCTTCACTATCCGATATGAGTTTATATGGGATTCCAAATCTGTAGACAATAGAGTTGAAGATGAATTTCTTGATCTTCTTTGCTGTAATATTTGCTAAGGGCATGACTTCTGCCCATTTATTGAAATAATCCAGATTCACAACAACATGCTTGACACCCCCTTTCGCCTGTGAGAGTTTGCCAATATGATCAATCCCCCATATGGAAAAGGACCAATGACTTATCATTGAGGTTAGAGAGGAAGTCAGGGCAGTCGAGTAGTTGGCAACAATCACAAGCCCGAACAAACTTGAAAGCATCTTCTTTCATTGACGATCAATAATACCCTTTTCTGAGAATCTTCATGGCCAGCGAACCCCCCCCAAGTGGTTGCCACAAATTCTCTCATTTACTCTCTTTGTGGATATAGTCACATTCTTTAATATCAATACATTTCAGTAGGGGTTGATTAAATTCTCTTCGGAAAAGAAGTCCATCATACTCCGCATATTTTGCTACTTGGTAGCCGAGACGCTGAGCTTTCCCCTTGTCTTCCAGTAAAGTCAATACGCATATATAATCTTGTATCAGAGTCATCGAAGTTTCTTCTCGGACCACTCCGACTAGCAATATATTTACTTGAGGGATACTCAAAACTTCTTGAATTCCCAATGGACTCTCTCCAAGCAACACACTTCCATCTGAGAGCCCATTTTTGCCAAGGCATCTGCGATGTTTTTCTTTTCCCTTGGCACACACTCTAATTTAACTTCGCCAAACCTCCGTAGTAGGTGCTGCACACATCTCATGTATAATTCAGTTCAAGGTCTTCGAGTTTAGAACCTCTCATTCATTTGGTTGGAAACCAACTCTTAATCACTCCGTGCTACCAATTTCATAATTTCAACTTCCAGTCCATCTTTAGACCATTGATTAGAGCTTCATACTCTGCATCATTATCCGTCACACGGAACTTGAAGTGTATGACACTCATCAGATGGTACCCTTCTAGAGTAACCGATGCAACTTTGGTGTCAGCCCCATCATTATTAAATGCTCCTTCCATATGCAAAATCCACCAAACGGGTGGGAACTCTTCCTCCATAGTATCATGAGTATTCTATTGTGAAGAAGTTTTGGCCAACACTATAGCTCTTTCGTCGATCTCGGAGTCAAACTCATAAACTCAAGCAAAAAATCGGCCAAAGCCTAACCTTTGACTGATGTATGCGAAGAATAGTCCAAATCAAATTATCCCAACTGTATTGCCCGTTTTAACATCCTTTTGGATGATTTTGGTTTACACAAAATTTGCCTTAATGGATAAACGGTATGAACCTCGATCTTGTGAGATTAAAAATATAGTCTTAGCTTCCTAGAGTCCAGGATCAAGGCATAGAACAACTTTTGAATGCGTGTATACCTAATTTCAGTGTCTACCAAAATTCTAATATTTACTTGAATCATTGTCATCCACCGAGATAGATATTATATTTTCAGCCGCACCCATTTTTTCTACAGGCAAAATGATGCGTGGATCCAAGTTGAGATTAACTCCGCGAAGGTCTTTCGCTAAGGCTTCTTCCTGTGAAGGCGCACTCTCTTGAGGCGAGGCTTCTACTTTATCAAGGGCTTGCTCTAAGTTTTGCAGCATCTTAACTTTTCCTTCAAGCCTTTCCCCATTGATTTGCTTCTAAACTATATCATCTTCTAAAGGAATCTCATCTTCTTATAAGCATTATAATAAAGGATGTTGGTCGAGCTTCCATAGTCCACGAAGAATCTGTAGACATTCTTCGTTCTGATCTGAATTGATATGACAAAGACATCATTATGTGGGTGGTGTACCATTTTTTTGCATCTTCTTGTCTGAAAGCGATGTCTATGGATTCTCCTTAAAATATCCTTGATGGAATTGTTTCCAGACTGTGGGTGTGGATAAGAGGTCTGTATTTTTCTTCCCTAGCATATCTATCAAGTCCTCAATTACTGCTCTCCACACCAGGGTCTCTTCAAATATTGCTCGGATGCTTCCATCTCTGACAAATTTACTTTCTTCTAGAACTTCATTGTTGGACCCCCGCGGGGTACGACCGTCTTCTTCTTTTACTTCGTCAGAGCCATTCCTATGTCTTTTCACTTCTTTAATTACCCATTCGCCAAGAAACCCTTCTCTGACCAGATTCTTGATTTCATCTTCCAGCTGGCGATATTCATGAGTGTTATATCCGGACAATTCATGGTACTAGATGTATTTCTTCTTATCTTTACTCTGCCACGAGGATAGAGCATCTGATTTCCTAAAAAGACCTTTGTTTTTATTTATTTTGAAGATGTGTTCAACATACGCGGCCAAATGAGTAAAATTACTTGGCCGATTCTCATAGCTCAAGGGTAGACTTCATTCTCTTCGAATAGTAGCAACATTCACCCGGTTTGGACTACGACTATCTCTGTGATATATTGGGTTTGGAAGCCTGTCTCTCTTCCTCGATTTACTTCTTCTGTGATGCCTGAGAGGAATGACGAACTTCCGCCAAAGACTGCTCCACGGCTTTAAAGGATTCCGCTTGGGCCAAGACATCTTCCATAGTAGCTAGGTCTTTCCCCTGTAGATGCTTCCAAAAGTCTGAGCCAACCCTTAACCCATCTATTAAGAAACTTATCAGAGCTTCGTCCGAGGCACCTCTCACACTACTAGTCTTAGCGTTAAACCTTTTGAAGTAGGCTGTTAAGCTCTCATTCTCCCGCTCTCTGACGTTGGCCAAGGTTGTGACAGACGGGGCTTATCTCACAGCGGCTTGGAACTTCGTCAGAAATAAAGTTTTCATTTGGTCCCAGGAGGTGATTACCCCAGGACCAAGCTTTTGAAACCATTGTTGAGCATTTTTTCTGAAAGTTGCGGCCAACAGTCTGCACCTGACCAAGTCTGTAACTTGATACACATCCATCTCTATATTAAAGCATTCTGGGAATTCTACCGGATCTGAATTTCCATGGAATCGCAAGTTAGTGGCCGTGTTGCGATATCCTGTCGATAGTTGGGCTTCTCTTATTGCTGTGGAGAATGATGAAGGGATCTCAGTTGTTGCTGTCACTCTTCCTCCCTCCAAGTGCCCAAGTAACCTTTTCAAATCATCCACATTAAAGGTCCCAATTCCTGGATAGTTTGCACATTAGGTGGAGGATTAGGCTGAGGAGGAGGTGGAGCCGCTCGGTTCCCGCCTGGGATTATAGGCTGCTGGTTAGCACCTTGGACATTTATATGTCCTTCCCTGAGAGCTGCGGGTACCTCCCCATTGAGATCTTCTTTGGGGGTTTCTTGATCATGTGCTAACGTATCCTGTCGGCCAATATCCCTTGCCTGGTTGTTCCTTCCATATCGGTCTTGGGAATCCCTATATGGATTATAATTATGGAGGTGATTCCCATCCAAGTAATTTTCGCGACCTCCACCTCTTTCACATCGCGGAAATCCTCTCCAGTGATCATTCCCATATTCTCTGCCATGTCTTTCGGTTGACCTCTGAGGAAGAGCTATCTCATGGTTGTGGTGCCGCTCCTGATCCTTGGGGGATTCAGGGGCACACGCGTCAAACCATGGGTATCACTTCTTCTCAGACGGTATCTCTCTGCCATTCTAAAAGCAACATCCTCAAGTCGTCATCTCCAAAACGAATTCCCAAGCGCTCTTTCAAGGCAGCGAAACCTCACTGCTCTCCCGACTACGTTTCAGCCTGGTGTTGTTCTTCTAAAGTTTGCCCAAAACGATGCGGGTGAATCGCCACCCGATTATCTGTCTATGGCACTTCTCTCTCATCAGCATCTTCATCAATAAGCTCAACGATCGGGGCCGTGTCATTTGAATAATTCTAACGACGTGGGGGTGATTGGCACATGTCCGCCTTCAGTTCGGTCACGTCTGGCCGGAGCATCTCCCTCCATCATTGGGAATTTGCCAGATCTGTGAACAGGGCGGTTCCGATGGAGTCCTCTCCTGGTTTTGTGCCGCTCCACGTTGCCTAATCTCGAATCAAATCCGTTTAGCGTATCTCCCATACGGTATACTTGCTCTATCAGATCGATGTTCCTTATCAAAACCGGTGGATGGCCCCCAACGTCTGGAGTTAGGCGGTTCATGGCAATAGGAAGATAAGGTTCATGTTGATCATAATCACGATCAGAACCTTCTTCAGAGATTTCTCCATCATAAGAACTTCCATCATGATATTAAGACATCTTTCCTCCTCGATGCAGATCTTGAAAAGCTCCTCCTTTTAGCGCCAATTTGTTGACGGAGGAATTTGGTAACAACATATTTTTTGTTTCGTAGCCGCAATCAAGATCTATGATGATGGTTCTTTGTCGGAAAATATGAACAGTATTCGCCGGGAAACATGAACAGTGTTTGTCGGGAAACATGAACAGTGTTTGTCGAAAAACATAAATAGTATTTGGTGGTGGTGATTATTGGTGGCTGAGATTGCTTAGGGTTGATGGTGGCTCCTTAAGACTCTCGCTTTCGACCCCTTACAATTTTCCTACGTATCCCTATTTATAGGTAATCAAGCCAACGTAGTTCTTGGGGAACAAGAAACCTAACATGCTTAGATCTCTTGCCCCGAGGCCCAGGAGGAAACCTACCGAAAACTGTCTTCTACTAGCTTTAGGAATGTCCGCCGATGAGGCCCAACCACATAGGCCTAAGGCTCGTCCGCGGCTTCAAGACTTCACGGATAAGACATCTCCCTGGACAAGGAATCCGTGGATGCTGGTATAGCCTTGGTTCACCCTAAATGTTGGACGCATCATTGTCCCCCGGATAAGGAGCCCCTACCAGATTGCAGGATAAGTAATCCCAAGCTTTTGGGTGCAAAGTGCAGGATACTCCGAGGTCTCCCATCGAGGACACCCGTTGACTGCAGAGACAGAGCTCCCAAAGCACACACCAAAGGTTACCCCACATCCCTAATAAGGACACTCATTGACTACAGGAGGAGGCCTTCCGTCCAGGCATACCCCTGGAGGTCTCTGACCACGGACACCGCCTTCCTGTGGTTGCATTACAGGAAGGAGTTATTCAATAGAGTACCTGCAAAATGTATGTTAGTAGTTATAGTCTTCTTCCTCCTTAAAGCATCCAAAGTCCACGTCCAAGCAACATGTCAAAGTTGTATTCCACGCCAAGTAGAATCTAAGGTCACACCCAAACATTTTTGTATGTCGGCGCCACCTTGTGTTATCAGCCTTTCACCTCTTTATAGGGAGCGCCCTAACTTATTCAACGGTTAAGGCTCGCCTTAACTTTGTCCAGGAAAAGCCAATGTATGAATCCGTTAAAGTAATCATGTTCGAGGAATCCGTCCAAGGAATCTGTCAATCAAATATTTAGGGCTCATTCTAACTCTTTCAATGGAAAGGGCTTGCCCTGAACCGTCCAAGGGTTTTCGCTCGCCAAACTGTCCAAGGTTCGGGCTCGCCCTAACTCGTCCAAGGTTTGGGCGCACCCTAACTTTTCCAAGGTTTGGACTCTCTCTCACTCGTCTAGGGTTGGGGCTCTCCCTAACTTTGTCCAGGGTTGGGGCTCGCCCTAACTCGTCCAAAGTTTGGGCACACCCTAACTTTTCCAGAAAAACCCATTTCCTTGGACGTTCGTCCTTGGTCGTCCATCCTTGGCTGTCCTTAAAAACTATTTTCTTGGCGTCCGTCCAAATTGAGTTCTATTGACCTGACTTTGACCCGGATAACTTTCGTACCAAATTTTGGATATAACACTTAATACGCTGATGTATGCAACACTAGATTTGTGACCATAGCAAGTGTAGCTTTGCTATCACAGTTTAACACAGTCACTGAAATATTTTTTAAGCATAGATCCTTGAGCAAGGCTGACAACCAATTACAGTAATTTGTGGTGAATATTTAGGAACTGGAGAAGAGGTCCAGTTACTATCGCAAAATGCAGTCAATTAAGTTACGGAATCAGAAGCTATCAATATGCTTTGACACTTGCAGGTTCCAAGTCTCATACATAGGAGTGAGCATTTCCCGGTTCGGAACCGAGAACCGAACCGATCAAAAATTACGGTTCCGTTTCGGTTTTTAACTAATTCGGTTCCGGTTCGGTTCTTATTTTTCTAGAAATTTCGGTTATTGGTTCAGTTCAGTTCTTAACATACTAGAACCATAAGAACCGAACTGAACCGTATATAAATAAATAAATACATATATATATATATAAATATGTATTTATATTACATATTATGTTTTCTTATTATAATATTTTAATAAATTTTAAAAAAAATATGATTTTTATTGTATTACTCGTTTTTTAAATATTTATGGAGTTTTGAATATTTTATAAATATTTTTCTTCTTAAATATTAGAAAATTATCGAATTCAAAATGATCCACCACTAATAAAAATCTTCTTTGACTAAGTTACTCTTAATATATAATCAAAACTAATCAAAATTAAAAAAGTTAGAATATCAAATAATATGCAAAATAAATAAATATGAAATAAAATATAAATTCGGTTCTTTCCGTTCGGAACCGAACCGAACTGAAATTTACGGTTCGGTTCCGGTTCGGTTCTTACATATAAACGGGTTCGGTTCGGTTCTTAAAATATTCTTATTTCGGTTCTCGATTCTTTCGGTTCAGGTTCGGTTCGGTCCGGTTCTGACCCGTTGCTCACCCCTACTCATACATATTGCTCGAAGACTTGCATACTATTAAAAACTAGAGTTAATTGCATTGCGGCCCTTACCTTTTATTGAATAATAAAATTATATATTTATTTTCAAAAATACAGTTTGCAACCCCTAATTTTCGACATCGAATACAATATGCATCCTTTTAACCATTTTGTTAAAAATATCTATATTTTGAAGGGTAATATTGAAATCCAGCAAAATATTAAAATAATAACTTTATTTTTTTAATTAAACTAAGAGTTAGAATTTCCAATTATAAGAATAATATTAATGTCAATTATTTTATATTTTACTCAATATAATTTTTAAAATTTTAAAATATAGATATATTTAGAAACTTTTTGATTATATATATAATTTTATGTTTTGCTCGTTAAATATATTTTAAATATTTAGCATTATAATTAATTTAGAGAATTACTAATTGAAAATATGTATATTTTTTTCATGTAAAAGTGCATTAAAATAAATATTTTTATTGATTTGAAATTTAACTAATTAAAATTTAACATCTCAATTCCAATTTTATAACTGAAAATTGTGAATGGATGCATGTTATATTTGATATTGAAAGTTAAAGGTTGCAAACTGTGTTTTGCAAAGCAGGTATACTGTTTTGATTTTAAATAAAAGGTGGGGGTTGCAAAGTGCAGTTAACTCTACAAACTATATTATGTAGTCAAAAATAGCTTGAAGTTGCATTGTACCTTGGGACTTCGAAACTATAGTATATAGTCAAAAATCAGCTTGAAGATGCGTTGTAGTTGACTTGTTACAGGAGACAAAATTTTTACGTGAGAAGTATTTGGTCGTGTTGATTCTCAAGAATTAAGTAAGGGGTCACTTAGTTCTTAATTTAAGTATGAAATCAGAATTAACACGAATGATAATTTTGAGGAATATATCATTGTATTAATATAAATCTTGAGTTTGATACATTATAATTTATAATGATTAACTGCAATAAATATAATTGACTAACTTTATAAATTTGAGCTTTACAAAATTAATGCAATTCTTCAATAAAGCTCTCATTGTGCAATTGGGTTGTTGAGGAGATAATGCGGAAGTTAATTGCCTTCTTGTTCTTTTGGTGTAGACTTGATCATTCAAGACAAGCGAATAATTAAGAGCAAAGTAATCTAAGTTATTTCAGTCAAGCTTAAAGAACCAAAGGGTTGGGAATCGACAATATTGATCTTGGATATATTTTAGGACTCTACAACTTCTTCCTAGTATTGCCTCAGATGATTTTCTTCACCATAAGCTAGGAATTGACCAAAGATAGGACTCGACAGTTGATCTTTTGTAGACCGAGGACTCGATAAGTATTCCTAGAGTGAATACTTAGCCATATTTTGGCTCATTAAAGCTAGAACTTGGATAAACAATCCTATATGGATCTCAAGCTCGACAAGATAACACTATGCATATGCCGTAGCCGTATTTTGGTTTGCTTGATTCTAGGACTCGACAATTTGTGCCCTTGTAGTATGACTTAGATATTTTATGAATATTTAACATTTCTTCTCTATTCATTTGCCAATACTAAAAATTCTTATTTAAGGTTCTCAATCGGGTTATTAAAGTGCCCCATCCACTTTCTTAGACTTCAATTTTGAATGAAATCCTGAAAAGTGACATTCATTCTGGGCGACACGTCTACTTCTCACTCTTGTGTTGGGATCACCAATACTCATAGAGATGGTCTTTGTTACAAATCATTTTCCTTGACAGATAAGATCTTGATATTTTCTCTTGTTCATCATTGTGTTGAGTGTGAGTAGTAGATCCTTCTCCTGCTACCCTTGAGTTTCTAACTTTGTGACTTGTAGATTTTGTTCTTTGAGTTGTAGCTCTAGTAGCACTATACATCTGATTTGTGTTACCACCACTATCACCACCTGGACCAGAATCGTTGTTGTCAACATTTACATTGATAATAGGAGCAACGTCAGGTTCTTTATCATCTCAATGATAATCTGATAGATTTTCCAATTTTAGAGATTTAAAATCTTTTTCTCTTTTCAAGCTTGCATACGTGGTGTCGTCAAACTTTATATAAAGGTTTTCAATTACTCTATAATCAGAAATCACATTAAACATATATGCCTTAGATTCTAGAAAAAAGCCAAGAAATATGTCTGTTCCGTTTTGACATCAAACTTTACCGGATGTTCATTTACATCCTTCAGCATAAAGCACTTAGCTTCAAACACATAAAATTATTTTATTGATGGTTTCTTGTCAACCACGATCTCATACAGAGTCTTCTAATGATCTTTGTTAATCAGGGTACGGTTCAGAGTATGACAAGCTGTGTTGATTGCTTCAGCCCAGAAATAGGTAAGAAATCTTGATTTTAAGCATAATACTTGTTGCTTCAACAAATGTGCAATTATTCCTTTTAACCACTCTATTATGATGCGGAGTTCTAGGTGCTGAATATTGACTTGAGCTACCTTTTTCTCTTCAAAAATCATTTAGAACTGTATTCTTGAAGTCGGCTTCATTATCTGACCTGATTTTCCTCATAGATAAGTTAGCTTCATACTCAATCTTCTTTATCTGATCAATGATCATCTGCAGTGATTCATTCATTGAATGCAAAAATAACACTCACGTGTACTTATAGTAGTCATCAACAATCACTAAATCATATATTTTCGTTGATACTGACAACACATTGACTCGACCAAATATTTTTTTTTACTTTTGTGTGATGTTTTTTTTGAATTCCACTTTTCATATGCTTCACAGAGTCCTTCTTGACAGAATTCCATCTGTGGTAGTCCTCTCACCAACTCCCTCTTTATCAAAGAGTTCATTATCTAGAAATTTAAGTGTGAATGCTTCTTGTGTCATAGTTAACTTTGTTTCGATGGAGCTTTGTTGTAGAGACACTTCATTTATTCATCACAGGTAGAATGCAATTCAACTACGAACAAATTACCTTTTCTTACTTCCTGTAAAACAAACTTCTCATCTTTTCCTATTTAAGATCAAACACCTTTCCTTTCTGAAGTCAAAATTGTATCCCTTGTCAAAAAAATGTCTAATACTAAGACGATTGTTCTTTAATCCTTCCATAAGAGAGATGTTTTTAATGATGACATTCTCGATTTCCAAATTTCCATATTCTATAGTAAATTATTTGTTATCATCTGCAAAGATAACTATCCAGCCAACTCTCTCGACCACATGTGTGAGTATGGACTTTTCTTCTATCATATGCCTTGATAGCCACTGTCCATGATTCACATTACTTTTTCCTTTCGTACCTTACCCTGCAATCACAAATTGATTAATAAAAATTTAATACCCAATATTGTTTCGGTCCTGAAGGTTTAGAGGTTTTAACAATATCAATATTTGAATCAACCTTAACATGCTTAAATTTCATATTAACTTTTTCATTCTCTGTGTTAGTCTTGACAGGGGTGTCATTAGACTTAGAGACATGTGTATTCTTCCTAACTTTAGGAAGAACTACAGTCTTCGCCTTTCCAATATTCTCCTTTCCGTGCTCATTTATTATATTTATCTTAGTGTCAATGCAGGTGCTGACAATCGCATGAAATGATTTAAAATATTTATACTTGGTAATGAAAGCACATGCCATGCAATTAGCTACAACACCGGTTTCATAAACACTAGGCATGAGTGACATACTTGAAGATGTAGCATATTTTCTACTTTAACCTTCGTACAAGCATGTATAAAATGTCCAATAGAATTACAATTATTACACAACTTTCTATATGTATATGGGGAAGATGCAAATTCATCTTTCTTATTAACACCTACTTTGTCATTCCTGTTCTTTTTAGCCTTTACCTTAACACTTTGATCAGTTTTAGAATTTTCAATCTTATTTGATTTCTTAAGTGGTTCATGTCTTTGTTTTTTCACCTTAGAACCTTGTTTAGTTTTAGATTTTTCATTTTTAACTGAATTTTTTATGATTTAGGCGATTCCTCTACCTTTTCTTTCTTCCTCTACTCAACAAGCAACTCCTCTTGGATTAACAAATTTACATCATTCAATAGTTCCCAAACAGGTTTAGTGAAAAATAGAGATTGTACATCCTTGATAACATATGGTACCTTTTCATTAAAAAAATTGTTTGAAGAAATTGATGATATCGGTATATAAATTATCATATTTTATTTATCAGTATTTGATATCAGAGTTTAACAGAGGTGACATCATCAATATTTGTCATCAGTATTTGCTGATCAACATTTTGTCACTTTAGCTGAAAGTCAAGAGATATCGAAGAAGGAAAGATTTGCAGAATATATGTCGGTGTAGGGCTTTACTTATTGGAGAAATAGATGCACGGATATGTTTTAGGATTCCTTATTTTAATAGAATAGGATTCCTTATTGATTGTGAAGCTGTGCAGTATATAAGCACAAATTAGATTTACACCATATGCGTCATGAATTGATATATCTTTTATGTAACTTAGAAGCTCTCAAGGATAATTATTCATCCTTTGAGAGAGTATTGTAAACAATTTTTATATAGAAATAATAAAACTGTTGATTCAACTGTGTCTGTTATTTCGATTTGTTTGTTTAACTGTATTAACCCCCTCTACAGTTCGATAAAGACTAACAATTGGTATCGGAGCTTGTTGTTGATACATAAACAGTTTAAGATTCATAGAACAATCACTAATGGCATACAAAGAAGGACAACAGGTTCCCCCACCTCCACCACCAACCACAAATCCAATCAGCCACAACTTGAGTAGATATGAGGCTATCAAGGTTCCAATTCTAAAAATACATAAATATCCAATCTGGAAAGTGAAGATGGCCATGTGTCTGGAAGCAACCGATCCTGAATCTCTGAAAAGGATTTATGATGGTCCTCGCAGGCCAATGAAATTAGTAGTCGATGTTGTTAGTCAAGAAGAAAAGATGGTTGATAAAGATAAGAAGGACTATTCTCCTGAGGATTTTTCATCTATTATGAAAGATGCAAAAGTGAGACATATTATGCGTAGCAGTCTTGACAATGTTATGTCCAATAGAGCCATTGGATGCAAAACTGCCAAAAATTTTTGGGATACTTTGGAGGTCAAGTGTCAAGGTACTACTGCTATAAAAAAGAGCAAAAGAACAATGCTAACTCAGGAGTATGAGCACTTTGATTCAAGTCTGATGAGTCCTTGACTGAAATCTATGATAGGTTTTAAAAGCTAATGATTGACTTGTCACTAGTTGACAAAGAATATGATCTAGAAGATTCTAACTTGAAGTTTCTTCTTGCACTCCCTGAAAAGTGGGACTTGAAAGTCACATCAATAAGGGACAATTATGATCTTGATGATACACCTCTATATGAAATCTATGGCATGATGAAGACTCGTGAACTGGAGATGGAGTAAAGAAGTAAGAGAAAAGGACCAAAAGCAAGACATGTTGCTCTTAAGGTTGAAGAAGAACCAAGGGAGAATGCTAGGAGGAAAAGCCACTCCAAGAGCAAGGTTATGATTTCAAAGTCTGATACTGAGTCATCGAACTCTAATGATGACTCAAACTCTAAAAATGAATCATACATTAAAGGTGATCATGATAACAATGAATATATTGAGCAAATGGCTATTTTTTGGTTAAAAGCTTCAAAAAGATGGTCTACATGGACTTCAAGAAGGGAAAAAGGTTTTCCAGGAAGGACTCTAGTTCCTCAAAAACTGATAAGAGGAATTACGAAATAAATTCTAATGAGAAGGAGTCAAAGTCTAGAAAATATGACAAGTCAAAGGAAAAGTGCTATAACTGTGATGGAGTATGACATTTTGCAGTTGACTACAGAAAGCCAAGTGTTGAGAAGAAACGAGCCTTGATAACTAAAAAGAAGAACTGGGATGATACATCAGAATCAGATGATGGTGTTAACTATACTCTTATGGAAAATATTGATATTGAGGTTGACTCTGCTGAATTAAAGGTACCTCAAACCACACTTGATTTTAATACTGATGATATTTATGAACTAAGGCTATGTCTTAAATATCTGCATGTTAGTTAAAGGGATCAAACTCTTGAAAATTATAGGATTAAAACTGAAAACTTTGATCTTAAGAAAAGAAATGATCACCTAGAATCTAAGTTAATTTTCATGCTAGAAACTTAATAAGAAAGAGATGATGCTTTGTATGTTAAAGAAAAACCGTTATAAAAGCATGCTTATCTAGAAAAGGAACTAGCTAAAGAAAGGGAAGTAACTAAACTTTGGACTAGTTCGAGAAAAATAACTCAGTGTTTAATAAAAATGGATGTTGGGGATTAGGATTAGGATATGTTGTTGATAAAACTAATTCTGATATGTGTAATAAAAAGGAAACTTGTGACACCCCCAAACCCGGGTCAGAAGTTTGAGATGGGTTGGCAGACTTTCTCCGAGGTTCCTGCCACAGTCCCGATGAGCATTGTTCGGGAGTTTTATGCGAATGCAAGGGCAGACAGGAATGGGTTTTCTGTGGTTCGTGGATTGACGGTGTATTATACACCGGAGGCTATTCATTGGGTCATTAATCAAACCGTGAGAAAGCCGACACAAGAGAACTGGGTGAGCAAGTCGAGGGAGGATTTTGATCTTGATTATATTATGGCTGAGTTGTGTGTTCCGGGAACACAGTGGAAGTGCAAGAAGGGCACGAATGAGCTGCTCACTTTTCTGGATGCATGCATAAATATGTATGCTCGGGCTTGGAATGCTTTTGTGTGTGCCAATATTATGCCTTCTTCACATCAACATGATGTTACTGTTGATCGTGCTATTATACTTTGGGGGGTCTTGAATGAAGAGTATGTGGATCTGGGCCAGGTGATATATAAGAATATGCTGCGATTTTTGCAAAGCAGGACATCGGGGGCGATTCCTCATGCCTTTTCAAAAGAGGTACAATTGATTAAACTCTATTTTATAAGTACCATGATAAGGACTTGTTGTTAGTACACATATATGTTGATGATATCAGTTTTGGTTCTACTAATGATAAACTCTGTGAGAGGTTTGCAAAGCTAATACAGTCTAGATATCAAATGAGTGTGATGGGAGAATTGAGTTATTTTCTGGGTTTACAAGTGAAGCAGACAGATGAAGGAATCCTCATAAATCAAGCAAAATATACCAGGAATTTTCTCAAAATATTTGGAATGCAAGACAGTTCAACTGCAATAACTCTCATGGCCACTGCATCCAAGTTAGATTTAAATACTGGTTAGTTATTAGATATAACTAACTAGAGAGGTATGATTGGCTCACTCCTATACTTGACTGCTAGTAGACCTGATATCATGTATGCTAAGCTAATCGAATATTCGAATGCTTATTTTGTAGGGTACAAAATAGACAGGAAAAATACTTTAGGAAGCTGCCAATTTCTAGGTGGCACATTGGTTTCTTGGTTTAGAAAGAAATAAAAGTTAATATCCACATCAACTGCTGAAGCTGAATACATTGCTGCAGGAAGCTATTGTGCTCAAATACTTTGGATGAAGAAATCAGTTACTGGATTATGGGTTAGAGAATTCTGAAATTCCTATATGTTGTGATAATCAAAGTGGTATTGCAATGACAGGAAATCCAGTACAACATTCAATGACTAAACACATCAGTATAAGGTACCATTTCTTAGGGGAATATGTAATAGAAGGTACAGTAGAATTGCATTTTGTTCCAACAGATCAGCAATTAGCAGACATCTTCACCAAACCACTCTATGAAGCCACCTTTACCAGATTGGTGAATGAATTGGAAATGATCTCAGGACAATTAACAAACTCTGATGAACTGTTGTGATCTATAATTGATAATTAGAGTGTGGTATCTTTATCTTATGTATCAGTATTTGTTATAATATGATAATAGCGTTAAACTCTGATGCCATGGAATCATGTTAATTGTTATGTATAAGTTGATCTGAGTTTAAATTCTGATATTTAATCACATCCAATTACTACATGATAAACTCTGATTATCTGAATAAACTCTGATATTGGTCAAATTTATGTTGACTAATAAGTCAAGTCAGTAGTTAATTAAATACTAATAATGGTCAAACCCTGATTGACTATTATATTCTAATTATATTTCAAATTTATTCAATATATATTTTTGGTCAGTATTTTAATTATAGTATTGAAGTAATAATTTAGTGGGTAAATTTAAGTGCTTACAGATGTTAATTGATGGCTTGAGGATATGAAAAATGATTGAGTAATCTACCAAACATTACTTTTGGTAAATGTCCATATATTAACTGCCATAATTACATGCTTTCATGATTACATTTCAGTCATAAACTTATGCCACGTGTCCCACTAAGGTGAATTGTTTCTGAGTAGTGGAGTAGAGTGTTAAACAAAATCAAATTTTGATTTCTAATTATCACTTTATCAATTTATAATTATCTTCTTACTCCCTTACTCTCTTTTCTTCTCTCGAGCTTAAACTATGAAACCCTAATAAGTCTTTTAGCTTCTAACTTACAAAAAAATCATGACTTCACCTGTCGCTTTTAAACCCTTCAATCATGGCGGTTTCAAATTTGTCACAAACAATTATGCTGCGATTTTGGACAACAATGGAATAAATCTTGATTTTCACATTTTCAAGATTTCTTAAGGTCAAGTGAGGTTTTGTATGCTCTCACACGTCAACTACTGTTTTTGGAGACCAGGTTCTCGCTTTATCGAGAACTGGTGTGTATGATGATGGTGGAGCTTCTGGGACTCCAAGCATCGTGTTTGAATTTGACAACAAATCCAGGGTTGCCACTCTTCAAACTGTGAGAGATGATCTTCAACTTCCTTCTCATGACTCTTAATCTGTATTTGTGTTAGATGCTAAAATGAGAAGATTCTTCAATGAAATTGGCTATGATAAAGATATGAAGAATCTGGGCCAACTGAAAAGGAATGGGCCAAGGAAGGAGTGGAACTTCTTCTTTGATTGCATCACAAGGGATTTCAACAAAAAATGCACAAAATTTGATGCCCTGCCAATCATGACACGATAAATTGGTTTTTAAGCTCACCAGGAGAGCAAGTATTGCAAATGCTGATGTAGCACATGAAAAGGATACTGTACAAGCTTCTCATTCTTCTAAACCTTTAGAATCTATTAGGAGAAAGCTTGTACTGACTAATTAGAATCAAGTGATGAAGACAATGCTCCTTTATCATCAAAATTTAAGAATTTAAAGGTTGATTCTACTCCAAGTCCAGTTGTGTTATGAACTGATGAGGGCACAACCACTGGTGATGTTGTTCAAAACTGGTTTAAGCCCAAGGCAACGGAAAAGGAAGTTGGTCAATGCCTACATTACTCAAAATCTGATGAACATCAAGAAAGAAATAGCTGAGGAGATATAGGGTGCATTCATTCCACCAATGACAAATACTGATGCTCAACAACAGTCAAATACTGATGCACCTGTGATAACTACTGAATCTCCAATGAACCCCACCAGGAAAAGAGTGAGGGAGATCACTCATGAGAAGGTAGAGAAGTCTGTCAAGAGGCTAGAGAAGCCAGGATTGTTTCCTGGATCTAGCACACAAGAACCTGTATCTCAAAGGGATACAACAACTACTACAAATACTAATCCTGTCCCACAAGAACCTGCACTTCAAAGTAGTGCAACAGACATTGAAGATATAGAGCCTCTTGTTGAAAAGTCCATACAAGAATGGCATGATGATGCAACTACCAAGATAACAGCTGAAGCTAGCAAAATCAGGGATTTTTGCAAGTCTATTAAGAGAGCTATCTCTAAGAACACAATTGGTTTCAAACTTGGAGTTGACAGGAGTCATGCACTGAATCTGAGGAGAGGAGTACACAAGAACCTGGGTTTCATAGTAATCCAGCAACTCCTGAATCTCCAGCCCCACAAGAACCACTACCTCAAAGTGGTATTGGAGGCTTAACTATTGGGCCAGTCATCTTAGCAGTTGATCCTGAAGGAAGGATACATCCAACTCCGCCATCTGTTGATATTCTATCAGTACCTTCATTGGATGCTATTCTGGAAGATGAACCTTTAGAAGAACAAGGTACAAATAATGATCTTTCTTTATCAACATTCAATTTAAATCAAGATATTGTTATGTCATTTTCTGTTAGTTCTATAAAACCCGATGGAATGACCATGTCTAGTCTTTTACAAAAGGGTACCCCTAGTCATGTGATCACAAACAACTCTTCTCAACCATCTCTTATTTCTATAGGACAAAATTTTCTGAACTTTTCATGTGAGACTGAGAGAAAAGATCTAGAGAAAAACAAAATTACAGAGACGCGAGATCCTTACCTGGAAAAAGGAGAGGTAGATGAGTGTCAGGATTTAGTTAATCCTTGTAAGGAAACTCTGACTATTAAAAATCATGAAATGAGTGGTGTGAGAAGTAGTGAGACTAATTTAAAAGAATATAGATATTTAAGTATTTTTATGAAAAACTTT
Organism: Apium graveolens; assembly: GCF_009905375.1. Taxonomy (NCBI): domain Eukaryota; kingdom Viridiplantae; phylum Streptophyta; class Magnoliopsida; order Apiales; family Apiaceae; genus Apium; species Apium graveolens. Next base: position 120,060,096 of record NC_133657.1, read on the forward strand.
GCAGGTGCACAGAGTACTAAAAAAACAGCTGCTGAATAACAATATGTAGACCCTCAGATAAACTCTGATGTACCAAGTGCTGATAATCTCCCTGCAGATCTAAATACTGATACTTTATTGCATTCCACTCAATCTATCATTCCACCTCCTGTTATCCTCCCTGTTTTTGCTAATGTTCAAGAAGAAGAACAGTCCACTCATATTCACCGCATAATTCCTGAATCACCACAACACTCTACAGGCACTGAAGTGTTAGAGATAAATGCTGAAGCTCCACTTTATATGGATACTATTATTGAAGATATAGAGGTAAATGTTGATGGTATGGTAGTTTCTGAAGCATTTGGACCACATACTGCACCAAAACCTGATGATATGTTAACTGCTGATGCTGAGGATGAACTAGCACATATAGTCCAAGAACTAGTTGTTAATGAAGAATCTGTACATGACAGTGTGCCTAATGATGGAAGATAATGTTGAATCCAATATCAATGTATAATTAGATCCTGATAAAGATCTTGATGAGATTATCTTTCCTAAAGGCATGTTCGAAAGAAAAAAACAATTAAGATTAGCTGAGCTGGATGCTAAAAACAGTAAAGATTTTTTGATACAAAATGGACTGGTAAATGGAAGGATGCTTCACATCTGATCTTTGTTGTTAATGCCTCTAGATATTTGGAAACAACAGAGAAGAACATTAAAAATCCTGATATCCTGACTCATCTCAAATCTTCTACATTGTTGATCAAAATAGTTCAGAATACTCAGTCTCAAGCTAATTCTTAGATTGACAAGCTTAAGGAATCTTTTTTGGAAACCAAACTTACTACTTCACATGAGATGACCAAGCAATTGAGGCATATCCTTACTAGCCAATACAAACTGGAAGCCATCCAAGCTAGGTTGGAAGCTACTCAAGAGAAGATGTCCGGTCAGTTGGATGAGGTACAACAGTCTTTGGAGCTTATAGTTTCCCTCCTACTTGGTGATGATGCCAGAAAGGGGAAGAAAGTGTTAAAATCTAAATGCAAGCTGCTTAAACTGACAAATTCTGATAAGGATGATCTTGATAGTGATAGGATAGGTATTAAGGAGTTAATTTTGAAGAAATAAGGTGGAGATCTGATTGGTACTAGTGGTACATCTAAAACCACTAGTCAATCTAGACAAGGTGGAGAGAGGAGGAGAACTGGAAGGCAAGTCTCATAGACTATACAAAGTAAGGAGCTAACTGTGACTAAATCTCAACAAACTCTGAAAGTCACAAATGAAGATGATGACCAAGACATTCTGGAGATAGAAGCTGGTGCTAAAGTAATCCAGTATCTACAAACACTGAAGGTGAAAGGGAAGAAAACAATTCTGTTCTACAAGGATCCAAAAATTCAAGATTTTGATTCTGAGTTGAGTAGAAGAATATTTGAGAAAATCCTGGAGTTGATATGGAATAGCTTAGGCTTATGAATGAAGAATTCAAATCAATGAGATCAGCAAATATTGATGTTATCTTACCTTATGAAGATGTTCCTGGTAGCAGACCTACAAAAGTAGTAGTAATCAAGGAGGTCAGTCAAACTGATGTTGAAAGGCCTTTAAGGTCTCCAAAATTTTTAAATGCTGACAGGAGTTATAAGGGGAAAGAGAAAACTGGTGAGAAATTAAAACCAAAGCCTAAAGCAAAATCCAAGAAGAAATCAACATCTAAAGTTTCAAAATCTCAAATACTGATAGATCCAATCTATTCAGTAGTTGTAGCTCATGATGATGCTGATGAAGAAGAGATTCAAGAAGAAGAAGCCAATCAGCTCCACAAGAAATGAAAGATGATTTTTGGAGCTAATTGGGCTGAGAAATTAAAACTGATACCAACCTTTAACAATGCTCAAGTTGATGAAGAAAAAATTGTTGAAGCTCAACCAGTCACAACCACTGATACTACTCAAGTTGTTGATAACTCAAGTCAAATACAAGCTGAGTTCACAAATCCTGATTCAGAGAACTCAAACTTTGATAAGCCATAACTAACTCTTGAAGAAAAGAAAAAGCTGTTATGGGGAAGCAAGACATCTGCACCTAAAAGAGATTCTTCTGAGACTATCAACAAGATTTACAGTGGTAACTCACAGTCTAAAAGAGCTGGAAGAAGAGGTGATTTAGGACTTCCAAATGCTGATACTTATACTAGCAATGCTTTGATTCTTAGAGATCTTGGAAATTTGACAGGGATTGGAGAAAATGTGAAGTTTGAAGATTTGCAGAAGATTATCTCTGTTCAAATAGTAACTGATCTAGTTGGAGAGAAGATGATATACTTTGTGGAGGCTAGAAGAAGGTTGAGAATCACACAAGAGAAGATGAAAGATAAACCATGACAAGAGCTGGAATATGTCACTATCTTACTTAAGGAACCAACTCTACTATTGCCAGATGGTCAGAATTTTTGAAAGACTTGGTATACAGAAAGCAGAGAGGAATGACATATAAGTCAAAATACATTACAAAGTACATTGATGAATCTGGAAAATCTGTTGATATGCTTATTGGAGAATCCAGGGTGATTATGTCTTTAGGAAGACAAGTTCTTAATTTTAATCCTGATGGTAAGAAAGTTGGATTCTTGGAACTGGATGACTTGTCACTTGGAAGATCTAATTTACATGACCTCATGCTGCTGTTTATCAGAATGATGAATTAACAGAGGAGCTCAAGGATATCAAACAGAGAATAAAAATGTATGTAAATGTTCTTGAAGATATTCTACTTAAGAAATTCCTTGATGAAGCTACTGATTATACTAGAATTCAAGACTGAAGTTAAACTCTGAAGACACTGACTGTAAGATAGACTACTTGTTTGTATTTCTGTATTTAGATAGTTTTGACAACATCAATAAGAAACTTGTCCATATTTATATAATACACAAGTTAGGGGAGATTGTTAGAAAAAATTGATGATATCAATATATAAACTATCAGAGTTTATTTATCAGTATTTGATATCAGAGTTTAGAAGATGTGACGTCATCAGCATTTGTCATCAGCATTTGCTGATCAGCATTTGACATTAGTATTTGGTCACTTCAGCTGAAAGTCAGGAGATATCGAAGAAGGAAAGATTCGCAGAATACATGTCAGTGTAGGACTTTACCTATTGTAGCAATCAATACATGGATATATTTTAGAATTCCTTATTATAATAGAATAGGATTCCTTATTTGTTAGGTCGCGTAAAAAGGCTATTTTAAACTAGAAGGGGGTTGAATAGCTTAATTACCAATTTAAAAATTATTATGACATTTTAATTTTATTTATCCCGTTTTAAATATTTTACCGACGCAAATTATATATGCGGAAATAAAAGACAAGGAAGATGTTAGGAATATATGTGCATTAGTTTGATGATATGTTTAAACAAAATACTTAAGTAGAAATTTAGTGTCAGTAGCCTCAACGGATAAGACCACTTTGGCTATCCGTTGATGGTGTAGCTTTACTTAGAAATAAGTCTAGTATTGTAGCATATTTCAGTCTCTGTATTTAAAATGTAATTCTTAGAAGTTGAGAGAAACTATAAGTCATGTTGACTACTAGATGATATGCAGATAGGAAGGCCAATTGTAAATATTTCATGCCTTGTAATTTTGTATAAATGAAGTGGTATCAACGGATGACTTAAAGACCTTCAACGGATGAGAAGCTAAGCTTCAACGGATGTCTCTAAAGCTTCAACGGATAACATCCTTCAACGGATGAGAGCATCAACGGATAAATGCATCAACGGATGAAAGCTTCAACGGATAACATCCTTCAACGGATGAAGTCATTAACGGATGAAAGATTCAACGGATGTTCTGCTAATTAGCCGTTGATAAGTGGTAGTTGTACCTACAGACAGAGGCACATGGGTTGACAGAGAAAACTGAGATGTGGTAGCCGAATTTCAGGATCAACAGAAAAAGCAGCCGTTCTTCTTTAGTACAAAGATGCAATAGTCAACAAAGTACTGGAGTGAACAGGAAAAGAAGCAAGTGAAGAACTTATTTTACTATTGTAATTTTATATTGTTTTTCACTTGTACACTTGGTAATATATAAACCAAGAAGAAGCTAGTAATTAGAAAGAGATTTTCCAGAGCTGTTAAGAAATATCTTGAGAGAAAATTCATCTAGTTTGTACTAGGATGCAGCTGTGATCAACATTGTTGAACACAGATTTTCTAATATACCATCTCTGGTGGAACAACAAATCCACCAGAAAAGTTTTTAAAGTTTGTTGTGTTCTTTACATTTTGTGTTTGAATATATATCTGTCTGCATTAGCTCAAAGCAATTCATACACTTGTTCATCTAGAACACACTGCTTTAATAAACTTCTCCAAACCTGAAAAAGTTTTGAGATTTACATTCAACCCCCCTTCTGTAAATCTCATTGTTAGTCCTCTAGGAATAACAATTGGTATCAGAGCAAGCTCTTGACACACAAAGAGTTTAAAGATCTTGGAATCTAACAAAGATGAGTAAGAAGGATATTGGAGTAAAGATCCCAGTTCTTGACAAAGACAGTTATCACCACTGGAAGGTGAAAATGCACCTTCATCTACTCTCCCAAGATGAAGGTTATGTAAACTGCATTGAGAATGGTCCTCACATTCCCCACAAAGTAGCCACAGTTGCTACGGCCACAATTGCTGTTGGTCAATCCATTCCAAAACCTAGAGCAGAATGGACAATGGAAGACACAGAAGAAGTCCACAAGGATAAGAAGGCTATGAACATTTTGTTTAATGGTCTTGACAAGGATATGTTTGATAATGTGATAAATTGTTCAACTGCCAAAGAGGTTTGGGACACAGTTCAGTTGCTGTGTGAAGGTACAGAACAAGTAAAAGAGAACAAAATGCAGCTTCTCATTCAACAGTATGAGTACTTTCATTTTGAAGAGAATGAATCTTTAAATGACACATTTAATAGATTCCAAAAGCTGTTGAATGGACTGAAGCTGTATGGTAGAGTGTACCAGGTGAAGGATTCAAATCTTAAATTTTTGAGATCCTTACCAAAGGAATGGAAACCCATGACTGTTTCCTTAAGAAACTCTCAGGATTATAAGGACTTTACTCTTGAAAGATTATATGGAATCTTGAAGACTTATGAACTAGAGTTGGAACAGGATGAGGTATTGGAGAGGGGGAGAAAGAAAGGAGGTTCAGTTGCATTGGTAGCTGAAAATGAGAAAGAATGCAGAAAAGAAACTGTGAGATCTACATCAAGCTCCAAAGATGGTGTAAGAAATCCAGAATCAGACAAGGGTAAAGAGCAAGTTGCTGAAAATGAAGACAACTCCAGTCAAGATGACTCTGATGGTATTGATGAGCATCTTGCATTTCTGTCCAGGAGATTTGCAAAGATGAAGTTCAGGAAAAACACTAGAGCCACTAAACCCTATAAGAACATGGTGGACAAATCCAAGTTCAAGTGTTTTAATTGTGGTATAAGTGGACACTTTGCAAGTGAGTGCAGAAAGCCAACCTCTGAAAAGAAGAAATTTGAACAAGTAGATTACAAAAAGAAATATTTTGATCTACTCAAACAGAAGGAAAGGGCTTTCATCACTCAAGAAAAGGACTGGGCAGCTGATGGAGATGAAGAGGATGAAGATGTGGATTATGTCAACCTTGCTCTCATGGCTGATTCTGAAGAAAACGAAGTTAGTTCATCAAGCAATCAGGTAATCACTACTGATTTAACACAGCTTACTAAAGAAGAGTGCAATGATGCTTTCAATGACATGTCTACTGAATTGTATCATTTGCGTGTGTCTCTTAAATCTCTTGCTAAAGAAAATAGTAGGATCAAAGAGAACAATCTGTTTTTAAGTAATAGAAATACTGTGTTAGAAAATAAGTTGATTGACCTAGAGAAAACCAAATTGCATTGTATATCTGTTGAAAATGAACTAGCTGAATCTGTTAAGAAAGTAGAAATACTTTCCAATCAATTAGAGAAAGAGCAAGAGGTGATTAAAGCCTGGAAAACATCTAGGGATGTAAGTGCTCAAATTGCCAAAGTCCAAGGAATTGAATCATTCTGTGAAACTGCCTGGGATAAAAATAAAAAGAAACTGGAATTAATTGATGGACTGTCAACGGATGTGGAATCAACGGATGATGAAAGTTATCCGTTGAAGGAAGAAAAGGAACATCCGTTGAAGGTTCCTCAATTAAAACATGCAGATGTTTCTAAAAGAGAAAATCTAAAGAAACTCAACAAAAAGTTTGGTTCAACTTCAAAGAACTTTGTCAAAGAAGGAGCAAGCACATCCAAAGATGTCAGAAAGGTGAATGTAGGGCACATGACCTTAGAACAGTTAAACAATAGGCTCAAGATGGTTGAGGATAAAAAGGAATCCAAAAGGAAATCCAACAGAAATGGGAAGGTAGGAGTTAACAAACATAACAATTACACACCTGACAAGTATGCTCCTAGAAAAAGCTGTGTGCATTGTAGTAGTGTTAATCATCTATCTGCTAACTGTAAATCTATTAAGAAATCTCCCATAACTGTACCCTCTTCCATGCCTAACATGTCTGTATCACCTCTACATGCTATGCCTGTTATGTCTCAACAAAATCCTTATGCACATTTTGCAAACATGCCATATTTTAACAATCCTTATCTTGCTGCATTCAGTATGCCTCAAATGCCATACAATATGCCAATGTGGAATAACATGTATGCACAATCCATGCCTAATAATTCTATAAATGTGATGGATAATGTTGTGACTAACCCTACACCTCAACCAACCACATCTAAGACCAAGGTTGACTCAAACTCACCTAAGTCTAAAGATGCAGGAGGAATGAAGTCTAGGAGAAAGGCTAACAAGAATGGACCCAAGGAAACTTGGGTACCAAAATCAAATTGATTGATTTTGTGGTGTGCAGGAAAATAGAAGAAATCTATGGTACTTGGACAGTGGCTGTTCAAGACACATGACTGGAGATTTCTCCCTGCTCACAGAGTTTAAAGAGAGAGCAGGCCCCAGCATAACCTTTGGAGATGACAGCAAAGGGTTTACTATGGGATATGGCTTGATTTCAACAAGGAATGTCATCATTGAAGAAGTTGCATTAGTTGATGGTCTCAAGCACAACTTACTGAGTATCAGTCAACTATGTGATAGAGGGAATACAGTTTCCTTCAATTCTGAAGCCTGTGTTGTCACTAGTAAGGAAGACAACAAAGTGGTTCTAACTGGAGTTAGAAAAGGAAATGTGTACTTAGCTGACTTCAACTCTACAGATGCAGAATCTATTACTTGTCTCTTCAGCAAAGCAAGTTCAGTTGAGAGTTGGCTATGGCACAAGAAGCTATCCCATTTGAATTTCAAAACAATGAATGATCTAGTCAAAAAGGACTTAGTAAGAGGAATTCCTCTTGTTGAATTCTCAAGGGATGGTCTGTGTGATGCTTGTCAGAAAGGCAAACAAAGGAAAGCATCATTTCAGAAGAAGCTTGAAACAACAATTGATGAACCATTACAGCTGCTACATATGGATTTGTTTGGACCAGTCAATGTATTGTCAATAGCAAGAAAAAGATATTGCTTAGTGATTGTAGATGATTTCTCTAAGTTCTCATGGGTCTGTTTTCTTGGATCAAAGGATGAAGCAAGTGAAATCATTATCAATCACATCAGGCAAGTCAACAATCATCCTGACTTGAAGGTTAGAAATATCAGGAGTGACAATGGAACTGAGTTCAAGAATTTGACATTAAGGCTGTTCTGTGAAGAAAATGGAATCATGCATGAGTTCTCAGCTCCAAGAACACCTCAGCAAAATGGGGTTGTTGAAAGAAAGAACAGATCTTTAATTGAAGCTGCCAGAACAATGCTTGAAGAATCAAAGTTACCAACATATTTCTGGGCTGAAGCTGTTAATTGTGCCTGCTTCACTCAGAATATTTCTTTGATCAATCAAGCTAAAGGCATGACTCCTTATCAGTTGTTCAAGAGAAGAAAACCAACTCTAAACTTTCTTCATGTCTTTGGATGTAAATGCTTTATACTGAGGAATCAATCTGACCATAAAGGGAAGTTTGATGCAAAGGTTGATGAAGGAATATTTGTTGGTTATTCAGCTGGAAAATCTTATAGGGTCTACAATCTAAGAACCAACATTGTTATGGAATCTGTGCATGTTGTGTTTGATGATAAAAAGATTGATGGACTAACAGATGAGGGACATAATGAGAGACTCAAATTTGACAATATTGAGATATATTGTGATGATAGTGAAGAGGAGACTGATGGAGATGACACTTCAAAAGGGATTCAAAACATGCCCCTGGATAATGCACAAAATACTGCATCCATTGATAGAAGCAATGCAGTATCCGTTGAAAGACATAGTGCACCATCCGTTGAAGTACAAAATGAAGCATCCGTTGATCATAGTTCATCAACGGATAATCGATTTACATCATCAGTTGATAGAACTCCAAGTTCCCTGCAAAGGACCAACAACTCAGGGGGAGTTTTAACTAGTCAACACTCTGTCTCACATCATGACAATACTGAGGCCACCTCATCTAGAGCACATCTTCCACCACAAAGGAAATGGACCAAGAATCATCCCTTTGAACTGATCATTGGTGATGCATCATCTAAAGTGCAAACAAGAAGAGCTACTCAAGATGAATGTCTGTACAGTAGTTTTCTATCTCAGGAGGAACCTAAGAAAGTGGAAGAAGCTCTATTGGATCCAGATTGGATATTAGCTATGCAGGAAGAGCTAAACCAATTTGAGAGAAACCAAGTTTGGAAGCTGGTACCCAAACCAAAGAACAAGAGTCCTATTGACACAAAGTGGGTATTCAGAAACAAGATGGATGAAAATGGCATTATCATAAAGAATAAAGCCAGACTGGTTGCTAAAGGCTATTCTCAGCAAGAGGGAATAGATTTTGATGAAACATATGCTCCTGTTGCAAGACTTGAAGCCATCAGAATATTTCTAGCCCATGCAGCCCATGCCAATTTCAAAGTCTATCAAATGGATGTCAAGAGTGCATTTCTAAATGGGAAATTAGAGGAAGAAGTCTATGTAAGTCAACCTCCAGGATTTGAAGATCCAAATTTTCCAGACTATGTGTATTATCTGTTGAAAGCACTCTATGGACTGAAGCAAGCACCTAGAGCCTGGTATGAAACCTTATCAAAATTTCTTTTGGAGAATCACTTCACTAGAGGTACTGTTGATAAAACTCTCTTCTTTAGGGATGTTAATGGCTCTAGTATACTTGTTCAAATTTATGTAGATGACATAATATTTGGCTCTATAGATGATAAACTTTGCAAAAAGTTTGCTAAGCTAATGCAAAGTAAATATGAAATGAGCCTAATGGGAGAACTAACCTATTTTCTTGGTTTACAAGTTAAACAAGTTAGTGATGGAATTTTCATTAGTCAAACTAAATATATTTATGATCTTTTAAAGAAGTTTGACTTAATGGAATGCTCATCTGCAAAAACTCCCATGGCCACTGCCACCAAACTTGAATTAAATAAGACTGAAAGGTCTGTGGACATTACAAGTTATAGAGGCATGGTTGGTTCACTTTTATATTTAACTGCTAGCAGACCAGATATAATGTTTGCTACATGTCTGTGTGCTAGATTTCAAGCTGATCCTAGGGAGTCTCACTTAATTGCTATCAAGAGAATTTTCAGATATCTCAAGGGTACACCAAATTTAGGAATTTGGTATCCTAGAGAATCTGGCTTTGATCTAATTGGTTATTCAGATGCAGACTATGCAGGTTGCAAAATAGACAGGAAAAGTACAACAGGCTCCTGCCAATTCCTGGGAAACAAGCTTGTATCATGGTTTAGCAAAAAGCAAAATTCAGTCTCTACTTCTACAGCTGAGGCTGAATACATTGCTGCTGGAAGTTGCTGTTCTCAAATGTTATGGATGAGGAATCAACTCCTTGATTATGGACTTCATGTTGATAGAATACCTATCTTTTGTGACAACACAAGTGCCATAGCCATAACAGAGAATCCTGTACAGCACTCAAGGACCAAGCACATTGATATCAAGTACCACTTCATTAGGGAGCATGTCATGAATGGTACAGTGGAACTACATTTTGTTCCAAGTGAACAACAAATTGCTGACATATTTACCAAGCCACTTGATGAATCAACATTCACAAGATTGGTAAGTGAGCTAGGTATGCTTAATTACTCTTAAAATTCATGTCTTCTTTGCAATTTGATGAGAAGCCTGAAATATATTAGTTGCTAGAACAAATTTGACTTTTAACAAAGTTTATTCCATCAACGGATGTTCCCTATCCGTTGAAAGTCAAAATTGCTCTATCAACGGATATTCATTATCCGTTGAAAGACAAGTATATCTCTGGAACTTTTATCCGTCAACGGATAAAGCTGAAGTACCTTTCAACGGATGACAATTTACATTATCCGTTGAAATGTCACATCAGACGTTTGAGGTGTTTCACAGCCGTTGATTCTATTTTCTTAACCGTTGATACCATACATACATCTGTATGTATTGGTTTTAAAGGTAGTTATTAGAATACTTACAGTTTATTCTTAAACGGCTGAAATTCACTAACACCTACTTATTGATTAATCCTTTATTTATTTCTTTTTCTTTGAAAGCATATAAGCCCTTCTGATTGTTCATTATTACTTTACGCTTTCTTAGAATTTCAAGCATTTACCATTTTCTCTCTGCAAAACCTTCAAGTTATTCTCTGCAATTTCTACTCACAACAATGGCACCAGTCGTGAAGATTATGTCTCAATCTGGGTTCATCTACGAGAAAAACAATTTCATAGCTCTGGTAGAAAAGAATGAAGCCCACTCAGATTATCACAAAATGATGGACTTCATCAAAAACTGTAAACTTAGCTATGCAATGCTGGAAGCCCCAACGATTTTCTGTGAAGTAGTTGAGGAGATTTGGACAACTGCTGAGTTCAACTCCATGGATATGACTATCTCCTTCACTCTCAAAGGTAAAAATCACTGTATTAACTGTGATGACTTACAAGCATGTTTTAAATTACCTGAGAACAATGCCATGACACCACACACTGATAGTGATGTATCCAGCATGTTAGATTCCATAGGTTACTCTCTTAACTCTGCTAATTTAGGGGGTATTAGACGAAAAGGCCTTAGGAAAGAATGGAGTTTTCTTGGGGATGCCTTCATAAAGGTTTTCTCTGGGAAAATTAGTAATTTTGATGCCATAACTTCATCTCTTGTTAATATGTTCTATATGCTTGTTTCTGATAGGTACTTTAACTTTAGCAACTATGTGATGCTAGAATTAGGTACTAGATTAGGTAACAAAGCTAATAGACCTAATAACATCTATTATGCTAGATTCTTTATGTTATTGGCTAACCATGTTGATGAAGGTTTAGTCATAATCAATGAGAATAATAAACTCAAGTGCTGGGCACAAGAGAAAAGAGTTCTTGCAGACTTGAAGAGAATGGATCTAAACAGCAGTGTGCAATTGGTATATTTACCAATCATGAATGCACCCCAGGTAGGTGAGGTAATTGCTTCTACAACTCATACTTCTTCCAACCCCTCTATTTCTTTATCTTCTAGTGTGGCCATGAAATCTGTGTCAATGCCCCAACAGATTTCTACCAAGGTCACCAAATCTAAACTTTCAAAATCCAAGACAAAGAAAACCACCTCTGTTGTTTCTCAAAAGACAACAGTTGTAACAACAACCATTAACCCTGAGGGAAGTGAACAGGGTGTGAGTGGTGAGGGGAGGGGTGAACATCAAAGAAACCCCCAGGATAAGGAAGGAGAGTTGAGTGCTTCCCAAGCTAGCCAAGCCCCAGTTTCTCAAAAAGCTGTGGTGGTTGAAAAGGTTTCTAGCACATCCCTAGTAGCATCCTCCCAAAAGGATGTTACTATTGAAAAGAGTTCCCAACCAGGAACACAGAACAAAAGAGGGAGGGACACTAAAGCCAAACACTCACCTACAAAAGCTTTTATTAGAAGGAAGAAGGCTAGAACCCAATCTTCTACACAGGGTGCACACACTGCACAGATACATCCATCTGTCTCTGTGCCTTCTCAAACTCAGTTTGATGTGACTCCAATAAATGTGGAGTCACAGCCCCATTCTCTCACAATAACTACACATCAATCACCAAATACTTCTTCACCATCTCTGGATGTGGATATGTTATTCCCATCAATTCCTGATTCTCCCTCTTTACAACTCAGGGAGGAGCCCCACTCAAATACAGGTGATCATCATCTTTTAGATGATTTGTTGGATCACCCGCAAATTCTTTCAGATATAATTGAAGGATCTGTATCAACACATATCAAATCAATCTATACAGATTCAACAATTATATCACTTTCAATTTCATCTTCTTTTCCCTCTTCAACGGATATCACTCATCCGTTGACAAGTGGTTGCTCTTCAACGGATAAGCTTAACAGCAGTTATCCGTTGATAACAACAGTTTCAACTTCAACGGATATTCCACATCCGTTGATAGTCTCTACACAAATAACTGAAATGATTCCAAGTGTAGAAGACATGAATACTGTGCAATCACTTTTAGGATTGAGGGCAGGGAGTGAAAATTTGAGTGAGAGGCTGGGTTGCTCCCAGGCAAAAGGAGAGATTGAGAGCACAAAAATGCATGCTATTTCTTCCAGCATGGCAAAAGTCAGTGAGTGGAGTACCACCTTAGAAGGTGAAGGTGAGGGAGTGAGATGTGTGAGCCAGGGGGAGCCCCTGATGCAAGAACATAGAGAAAAAGAGAGAAAAGCAGGTACAGTTGATACAAGGGTGGAACCAGCCATTGCTCATGAGTCAATGATTGTGGATGATGCTGAAAAGGAAAGACAATTTCAGCAACATTACAAAGCTGTAATTGATAACATTTCCTTGGATGCTGACACTTTTACTCATCCTGTGACAGCCTATCAACTGTTGGCTGCTCAGGGCAATGAGGAGGCAGAGAGGACACTACATCTAGTGCACTCAACAGAATCTCTTCAAAGGGATAAAGCTGCTATTAACAGGATGCCTTCTACAGCTGGTGAGCCATCTGAGGAATTTGGAGTAAATTCTGATGATGATGACTCTATTTCTTCTGATGGAAGCATGAACATAGGGGGAGATGAAGACCCTAATTCCATTCCTAATCTACCTGAATGGGCCTTGACTAAGGAGCATAGAACAGGTGAATTCAATGTCCACTTGGTCAAACAAATCATCACTATTCAACAGGCCATTCAGAACACTTCAAATGCAAATATCAAGGCTATCCTCCAAGCTCACCTGGACTCACTGCATCTCATGAAGTTGCAGAAAGTACAGCAAGATATGAGTCTAGATGATCTCAGGAAAGATATTGCTGACTTGAAATCCTTCACTTCAGAAAAATTGGATTCAGTCATGCCCTATGGTACTTTGCAGGACTTGGTTTCGAGATTGAAAAAGGAATCAGTTACTGAACAAAGGCTGGCCAAGTTGGAAGATAGAGTTCAAGGAATTGAAGATTCTGTGGCCACCCTTCTTCTCAACCAACAATCTCAAACCAATCTCCTAATGCAGCTGGCAAAAGCACAAGGCTTGACCCCTCTCCTTGATGATAACAAAAAGGGGGAGAATAAAAGGGAAGGGGAAGGAGAGCCCTCTACAAAGATTCAGATATCTAAAGTGCTAGTTCCTGCCATCACTACCTCTCCAATCATTCAAATCAAGGGAAAACCTGATGGAATTGATTTGATTCAGCTAGCAGCAGCTGAAATACAAATGAAAGAACAATGGAGGAGAATTGATGAAAGGTTGCAATTGGTGTTTGGTTCTACACAAAATAAATCAACATCTGTGAAATTTAGCACAAAGATTGAACCAATCAACATGGAGCTCAAGCCAGTAGGGAGAAATAAGGTTGGAGAGACTTCTTTCAAGAATTTAAAACCTATGGTTCTAAAGCCTAACACTAGATCCAGTATGGACTCCACAAAGAATCCCCTAGACTTTGCTCAGATGCAGGAAGTAGACTTTCATCTTCCAAAACCTGATGGATACAAAGTTCTAAGTGCAAGCATCATAAAGAAGAAGGAGACCAAGGACAAGGGTGAGAGAATGGACATGGCCTTTATCTATAGAGAGGGAAAGAGTATCTGTGTGATGCAAGGACATCCCAAATTTCTAAAGGCCAAAAGGGAAGAAACCAGAAGGTTGAAGAAAGAAGCTGTAAAACTCAAGGCTGACAAAAGAGCACAAGCAAAGCTTGAAAAACAGCTAAAGTCAAGCCAAGTTGAAGAAATGAAAGGAATTGAAGTCAGGGGTGAAGAAAAGATTGCTAACTTAGATGAGGTTCTTGGGAGCATATTTGGTGAAAATATGGAAGAAAGAGAGGAATGGCAGAAGGGAAACAGAAGAAAGGCCAAGGCACACAGAAGGAGTGAAGATAACCCTGAAGATACCAAATCTATATCTAAACCACTACCTTCCATACCTAAACCTTTTGTTGCTGATCCCTCTATAAATATCCATGGTGAACCAATCATTCCAAAAGAGGAACCTATTGATTGGGACAACATCACATTGCCTACCTTTTTAACCACTCTACCACTACCAAAGAAACAGAAAAGAAAATCTAAATCTACACCTCCCCTAACCTCTAAGAAATTCACTCAAAAACAAAAACCTAACCCTAAGCCACCCATTTCTAAAGATGATTATGTTCACATCTGTGACATAAAAGAAGCTTCAGACATTAATCTCTATCTGGATGAGCTGGAGGAAGTAAGGGGAATAGCTGCCTACAGACAGCTACCAGAGAGATTGGTTTTCAGATATAAGGGAGCTGGGGAAAGAACATGGCCTCTCTACAGGATTCTAAATGAAGGCTACTCTACCTTGATCAGAGTCTTTTCAGCCATCAAAAAGGATTCTGGCTTTACCAGAACAGCCAAGACTGAAATTCTCAACAAGATTGCCAACATAAGGAAGACTTGGAGGGAACCAAATGCTTTGCCCAGAACCTTACTCATACAAGAAAGGGGAACTAAAATTCACAAATCACCTCATTGGTTGATGGAATTTAGAGATGACAAAGGAGTCAGAAGATTTTTCAGACTTGAAGACCAACTCAAGATTGCCAGCAATGAAACTCTCAAAGAAATGCAATCTAAGTTGGATATCAGTGATGAAGATGAAGCTGAATTCTTCAGACAACTCCAACTCCAATTTGAGGAAAATGACAAAGGGCTAGGAAAGAAAACCAGGGAACAAAGAAGAAAATAATGATTTGCTCAGGCTAGAGGAGCACCCTTGGAAATACTGTAAATCTTCAATTACCTCCTAGTACATACACTTTTGCAGCACTTTTATATTTCTACTTAGTTTCAATTCAAATATTTGTTAAGTGTTTTGTTATCATCAAGTTAACCCTGAATTTATGCCTACAATTCTTATAGACATAAATAGGGGGAGATTGTTAGGAATATATGTGCATTAGTTTGATGATATGTTTAAACAAAATACTTAAGTAGAAATTTAGTGTCAGTAGCCTCAACGGATAAGACCACTTTGGCTATCCGTTGATGGTGTAGCTTTACTTAGAAATAAGTCTAGTATTGTAGCATATTTCAGTCTCTGTATTTAAAATGTAATTCTTAGAAGTTGAGAGAAACTATAAGTCATGTTGACTACTAGATGATATGTAGATAGGAAGGCCAATTGTAAATATTTCATGCCTTGTAATTTTGTATAAATGAAGTGGTATCAACGGATGACTTAAAGACCTTCAACGGATGAGAAGCTAAGCTTCAACGGATGTCTCTAAAGCTTCAACGGATAACATCCTTCAACGGATGAGAGCATCAACGGATAAATGCATCAACGGATGAAAGCTTCAACGGATAACATCCTTCAACGGATGAAGTCATTAACGGATGAAAGCTTCAACGGATGTTCTGCTAATTAGCCGTTGATAAGTGGTAGTTGTACCTACAGACAGAGGCACATGGGTTGACAGAGAAAACTGAGATGTGGTAGCCGAATTTCAGGATCAACAGAAAAAGCAGCCGTTCTTCTTTAGTACAAAGATGCAATAGTCAACAAAGTACTGGAGTGAACAGGAAAAGAAGCAAGTGAAGAACTTATTTTACTATTGTAATTTTATATTGTTTTTCACTTGTACACTTGGTAATATATAAACCAAGAAGAAGCTAGTAATTAGAAAGAGATTTTCCAGAGCTGTTAAGAAATATCTTGAGAGAAAATTCATCTAGTTTGTACTAGGATGCAGCTGTGATCAACATTGTTGAACACAGATTTTCTAATATACCATCTCTGGTGGAACAACAAATCCACCAGAAAAGTTTTTAAAGTTTGTTGTGTTCTTTACATTTTGTGTTTGAATATATATCTGTATGCATTAGCTCAAAGCAATTCATACACTTGTTCATCTAGAACACACTGCTTTAATAAACTTCTCAAAACCTGAAAAAGTTTTGAGATTTACATTCAACCCCCCTTCTGTAAATCTCATTGTTAGTCCTCTAGGAATAACAGAAGAAAATACCACACGAGAGATTTATCCTGGTTCGCGATGGCGCAACCTCTAATAGATTCGCTCACCCCTACGTCTAGTCCTCGAGCTCCTCTCCCGGACCCGAGTTTTTCCCTTAAAATAACCTTGCTCCTTACATAGGCAGAGAAACCTTTATATCCCTACAAATAAATGTCTTGGTGCGTAACTCTGGCTTACCACCTCAAAATAAATGTGCAAACCTACACAACCTATCTTTGACAATAACACCCTGTTATTTCTTCAAAGTTGATGTAGAACCCTTGGTGTAGTCTTTGTACTTCTAAGCTTTTGCCGGTTTTGGATCTCAGTAGTTGGTCTTGGGTCTTTCCTCATCCTCATGGTGTGAAGACTACTAACTCCCTATTAGTACGTCTAGGACTTCGGTCTTAGAATAAGAATCACCTCACTATACTTCACCTCACTGCAAAATGAAGAAGACAATATCTACAAAACTATACCCGTTATAGATAAAAAGATTTTAGACTAGTAAAATACTTAACTAGACCGGATGACGTACAAATATTCTCAAAATAATATTACTGTATACTTTTCTTTAGATTAAATGAATGTTCAAGTATACTTGGTATTACTTCGTTTTGAATAATATATCTTATTTCCGAAGTAATAAATATATCAAGTCCTTGGTGAAGCGTTATAGCTTTCGGATCGTTGATAAAATAATTTCTCGTTTAATATTGTCGTGTGTAGACTTTTATAAATCGAGAACGTTATACTTATTCTTTAACTATTTGCATTTATAAAATATTTGGCCGAGTGAATAAAAGGTGCGTAATTTAAACATAATATATCACAAAATATAAGAGCAGGGTTTAAATTATATTAGCATAATTTATATTTGTATAAATATATAATACAATATAAGCTTTAATTTTTTCCCACGAAACACTGAAGATGCTAGTAAAGGAAATCGCTTAATTCTTATGCGATTATATATATACTTATATTTACTTAAAAGCATTAAGATCTTCCCATGAAACACTAGAGGTGTAGGTAAGGGAATTCACTTAAATCTTTTAACTAAATATAATATATATATAGATATATATAATATAAGCCTTAAGTTTTTCCCACGAAACACTAAAGGTGCTAGTAAGGGAAGTCGCTTAAGTCTTGTTAAACAATTATAACAAATATATCAATATATGGCCAAAATAAGTGTGTTTAAGTTTAAAGAATAAAATGCTAGCTTTATAATTTAATTTCCACGAAACACTAAAGGTGCTAGTTAGGAATATAAACCAAGCGTTGTATGAAATTATCACTTCGTGCTAGAAGTGTATAATTTGTAGAAAACAATCCTTGTATGGATTTGTTTTTCTTTAAGTTAATCTATATAAGAGCTTGTAGAGATGAAGAGAAGGTGGTACTAAGCTTCTTATATGAATATTAAGTGTCATCGGTTAAGACTCGGACAAAAGCTAAGAGGTTTACCACTTTTAAGAGATGTACGGAAAAATTCGCCGGAAAAATTTGTCGGAGGTTCGGTCGGATTTTGGTTTGTTGGTCGAACTTGGGCAGTCCTTCGGGAGGCAATAAAGCGGTATGAATGAGCTTTGCTTGGGACGATAGAGCTTGATTGGTGGAACTAAACTTGAAGATAAAAAATCTTGAATATATGATATATATTTGTAAGAGAGAAGGTTTCTGAGATGAAGTATTTGGGTTTGTATTTTAGAGAATGTGTAGAGAGAATAATTCTTGAAAATGCCCAGCAATTAATTAGCTCTTAGCTTGTGTTCAAAAAATGGTGGGGTGGGTGTTTATTTATAGAAGGAGTTAGGTGAAGGGAGTGGTTGAGATTGAGTGGATGAAGAGAGTGGTGTGGATTTATGAGGTGGAGGATAAGGTGTGTTTGTTTGTAAATTGCATATAGGACAAACAAGAAAAATCCCAACAACTATTAATTATATAATAATGGATTTTAGTTTTTTCAATTAATCATTAATTATTTAATTAATTAAGAAATTAGCACCATTAAATATAACGACTTTGAAAACCCTTAAATAAATACAACAAAAAATATGATATTTACCTAATTATCATAAAATGATGATCTGCAAGTTTTGGTCAATTTTGGTCAAAGGTAGCTTGGTCAAACGCTCGGTCAAAGTCTTGGTCAACACCCCGAAAATTACACCCGAACAAAATTTCTTAAAAAAATTGCAAAACTTTAACCATGCATAGAAAATACTATTTAAGTGACAAATCTTAAGTTTCAAGATTTTCTAGCAAGTGAAAGTATTTTATTTGGATTTAAAATGATTAAATCAGGGTTCGGTTCGAAATAAAATATGAATGATCTTTTATGCAAGCAGATAGACTTTGTTTGCTCAGTTTGGGCTATAATAAATACTTAAAATATATTTCCTTAAAAATAAAAAAAATTGAGATTGTGGAAAACATTTTTAAGTATTTAAAAGTATTTTCTCCGATAAATAATATATTTGAGATACGCGAGAAAATTATATTAAAAAATATGAGGAGGGGGGGTAAAATGAGATAATAATATTCCTTTATCAAATATTAATTTCTAAGATTATAAAAATATATCTTTGGATTTTTAAATATTTATGAAGTGAAAGATATATATTTTATCCCTTTTAAAAACATCTGTATTTGAAATAAATTTAGCACGAGCCTTCTAAAGAATATCCAAGTTCTAATATTCCTTTTTTCAAACGTGTTGCCTTATTAATATTGCAAGAGAACCTAAGAAAAATCAAATTCCGATAATTCTTTTACGATCTCATTGCTTTGTAGTATATTCCTTTAAAAGTATATATTTTGATTTTCAGCTAATTAGAATATCTCTTATATTGAATTTTGAAATATAATTATATTTTGAAAAACATTTTGTTAGATATGGCTTTTCACTTTTTATTATGTCAATTAAATTCATGCCTATTTGGAGATGATATACGTGTTTTAAAGTTTATGTTAAATTATGCAAATACCAAAATAAATAATTAATCGAAGATGTCCTTTCAATCTTCCCCTTTATGATATTTGTCAAATAAAACATAAAATTTAAAATATCCTAAGTGTGTGCTTCCCCTAAATATATGCATGTGTTTTGAAAAATATTTTTCACATAAATATATTAAAGAAGGAAGTCTTGTTGTATATACCTTGAATTTAATTCCTGCAAAACTGAATAGCTCATGAGATGGATTAAATATATCTTTTGAAGTACAATTCATGTCATTTAGCAAGAGTATTTTAAAATTTAAAATTGGGGGGTCTAATTTCTTCTTCCCCTTTTATTTGGGATAATATCAAAAAGAATATTCAAGAATGTATATAAATGGCTTCCCCTTGATGTATTATAACCCTTTTTAACCAAAATTTTTCATTTTAGTGAAGATGTGAAAAAATGATAAATTTGATTTTAAGATATCACCATTTTTCTAACTTCTTCTTCCCCTTTGAAAAAAACTCTTCCCTTTAATAGAATTTTTGCTGCACTTTATTTACTCATGTTTGTTTGATTTAAAGAATATGTACTTTGGTTTATACTATCTCAGATTATTGTCCAATATTAATGAGAGTGTGCTCATTTGTAAATTGACTTTAATTTGAGCTTATTTGATCATTTGCATGAAACTGAAAGAATTGTTATGACCAAAAATATTAATAGTAAATCAGAAGTATAGTCGAATTTTTTTGATAAATTTTAAATAGTTAGAATCAATAGAAATTGTTAGAACAATGTCATAGATTATTTGATTTTCTTGAGTGATCCATGTTTAAAAACTTTCTGCTCAAATGTTACGAAGCTTTGTGTTTCGGTGGGTGTCTGTTGGCCCGAGTTGGAGCAATTGCAGATACCGAGTGCTCCTATTGATAGCTCCATGATCTCAATTATGCAGGAGTGGTATGGTGGAAAGGCTGATGAGAAGGGTTTGGGTTACACTTATGACCATCTGCCAGGAGGCCAACCAGACGATCAGACTTATGCTGTGGTTCTTCTTCGGCTAGGCGTGCAGCTTGGAGAGCCGCTCATGGAAAGGCTAGTTCTTCGCGTGCTCAGCAGGAGGCGGGGGATGGTTCTGGGCTTGGCGATGCGCAGTTCAAGAGATTGGCCAGACGCATGGATGCGATGCTATGAGATGCACATGATAGTTCCTACCTTTATAGAAAACAATGTTATCCCATTTAGCAGCCATGATTATCTTAAAGAGTTCACCCATTTGCTCAACTTGAATCATCATTCCAGTTTAAATGTTCTTCAACATTATGTTGAGTATACCATAATTGGTCAGTTTGACCAATGTAGGTGTGGGTGGTGTTAAGTGTGTGTGTGGCAGTGATGGTGGTGCAAGGTTTAAGGGAGTGGCATTTATGACTTGATTTGAGTTAGGGTTCCTAACTCTTGGTGAGTTTTCATGTGTACTGTGATATAGAGGTGCTTGATGTGTGATGTTATAGTGTTTTTACTTTTTATGGTGAGGATAGTGATGGTGGTAGTTTGGAAAAAGTGCTTCATGTGATTGATGTAGAGATTTAGATAGTGATCTCCCATCAATGGTGTCAATGAGAGGGAGAAGCATTGGAGCTCTCCTTGGATAAAAGTGAGAGTGTCGAGGATCCATGCAAGAGAGAGATGAAAAAGAGTGAGTGAAAGTGCAGTTTTGTGTTTGTGTTTGTGTATGTGTGTGTGTTAGGTCCCGAATTATCGTAGAAGGGGGGGTTGAATACGAAATTAAAAATTCTTTCGAATCTTTAGCGGATATAGATTTAGTGCTCGGTTAGTGGTTTCGTGTTCTTGAGAGGAATAGTGTTTGGAATGATAAAAATAAGGAACACAAGATATTCGGGGAAATATATATTCGTATATAAATCCTCGAGGGGTGTTGCTACACTCCGGTAAATAAATTAACCGGCTACAATCTAAGAACAATAAAGTTCCTAGCTACTACATAGATTTACAAATCAAATCCTATACAATGATCTAGCTTTTCTTTGTGCTAGGATTTATTATCGGGTAACATTTATAATGCCACTAAGAATATATAAGAGTTAAATCAGACATTATAACGTTACTCCGATGAGAAGTTAAACGGATATACAAAAAGCTTGACTTCTCGGTAAATCTTTGCTTCTTGTTTTATCAGCTCTCTTTTTGTTGGAGAAGAAGATAAACAGAACAACAACTCAACTGATCTGCTGCTTGTGTAGAGTTATATCAATTAAATTATGTGGCTGAAATTGAACCACACAAATAATTGATTGTACAATAAATTGTGGCTGAGGATTCTGTGGCGATCAGGATAGGCTCTGCGGCGACCAAGAGATACAGGGGGAGGAGTAACATTTTCTATGGCGACTTAGGATAGGCTCCGTCGCGACATGCTTTATTACTACTAGTACATTTATTTGTAAACCAAAATACAACCTGTGGCGACCAGTATACCACTAGTGCCACTTGTACTAAACAAATAAAAACATTACTCATGTGGCGACCTAATGTCACCCTTTCTTTTTATTATTTTTGTTTTTTGTTTTTGTTTTTCCTTTTCTTTTAAAGTTTAAATTGTAAATAAATTAATTTATAAAATAAACTTAAATATAACTTATATAAATAAACTAATTTAGATTTATAAAATAAACTTATTTAAAGTTTATAAGATAAATCAATTTAAATTTATTAAATAAATTATATTAAAGACCTTTAAATAAATTTTTTCAATTTACCAATTAAACTATGAGCTTCGCCAGTCCCCTGAGTTGTTTAGTTGTATACCCTGCGCACCTATTCTCGTACTTTAAAAGATAAATGTTCAATCCAAGTACGTTCCTCAACTTAACAATTCTTCTAAAAATAATACCCAGATTCCTTTCACGAGCTGTTGACGCCTAGTGCAACTGGTCTGGTTCACAGACGACTAAGCCCGATTCAGGTCTTCGTATTATGGCCTTGATTAAATTGTTAAACTTGCAACAATTTTATCGCTTCAGACACTGACTGTCAATAAACAACTGTACTTTCACTAGAATCCTTTATGGTACTTTAGACAACGTCTTCATTAACCTTTGTCTATACCCTGTCTTCAATTCTTCAGATTCCTATGCTTCGAACACTGTCTATCTTCAATCAATGCCAATACACTGAAATCTTCAGGTAGCACTTGTATACTGAATCTTCAACATTTCTAAAACCCTGAAAGTCTTTAACCTTTGTTTTTCACTGAGGCATGATCATATTAATGAACTTTTTTCAAGGACCTGTAGACAGACTTTAGGCCTTCTTCTAATTTTTTGATTCTTTGTATTTGCCTTGTCTTCATTCTTCCTGATTTTTTGTGTAGACGTAGTATTATTAACCTGTCCTGTTCTAGTTTTGTTATCGTATTGAGTTATAACATAACTGTTCATACAACTACCCAGTCTCACCAACAGTGTGTAACGATGTATACATGGTAGTGGCCTTTTAAAGAGTTCAAGGAACTCATGTTAAGGTAAAGTAAGTGGAAGAATATATTTATGAAAGTAAAAGAATTATGATGCAAGACTGGTGTGAAACAATGTTCATATTAAATGCAAAGCATGCTTAGTTGTGCACAGTTCAGATATATGCAGTTTACTCAAGTAGGGAGTACAAAATACTCACAACATGCAATATCAAACAACAGGCATTGAATCACATAAATCAGTTTGGCTTGACCATTTTTAGCTCCAACCAGGGGCATTCATTACCAATTTTACTGTATTGTCCTTTTAATTACTTATTTAGTAGACATTATGTTTATTTATATATATCCCCTGTGCACAAATACATAACACACACAAACCAAGTATCTTTTTTTATGAGAGGAGAAGTAAATAAGGTGCAGAGAGTATGTATTTATAAGTGTGTGAGAATATATGCAGGAAGTAAATGAAGCTCAGAGATAACATATATTTGTGCATGCTTTTTAAATGAAGTATGTTTGTTTGTATACCTAAGCATGTATTAATTTATTTATTCTTAAAAGGAAATGTGATAAAGGGATGATAGTCTAGCAAAAGGCTAGAGGTTCATTAAATGGGCTGCAGGCAAGGTGACATATATTTATATTTAATTACTTAAGACCCAACTGTTCATGATTGATTAGACTTTGTTTGACATTTATTTTATTTAATTTCCACTCAAATTTTCTTCACCGCACACTCAACATCCAACAATTGAACAAATAGATAATTTAGCACATACACTTAGCATACATATACTTGTAAAATACAGAGATGCCCTTAATTTATACAGTGGCCGTTTCATCAGTGATCCAGATACTGGGCTTCTCAAGAGGAATCCCATCCAGGTCTTAATGGCAGGGCATTGTATGTAATTGTGATTTTAAGCTATATGAGGAATGCAATAATCACTGAATATAATTTAACCAATCAAGGAATTTCAGCAACTCTGTTTTTACCAAGTAGTTCTTTTTATTCATAAAACAAATTATACTCATGTCACACAATAAGAATCGAAATTATACATCATAATTCCAATTAGTATTTCACATAATGGTGTTCATTTAAACTCAATTTTTATTCCACAAAATTCACTGTGTAACTGATCAAATACCAAGAAATCACAAATCCTTATTTAATTTGTAAACTTTATCCAAAATAGCCAATAATTTAATTTTAACTTTCAAACCACAAGTTGATTATTATTACACATTGTTAAGAATTCACTAATCAAACATCAACCAACCATAATTGATAAAAAGAATAACCTGATTCATATCTTGTCTTTATTCGAACCCATAAATGAACCAGACTGAGAATACAGATTTAAATGGTTAACTGATGAACATGTGTCAAGATAAATTCCAATTTTTCAACAGTCCACATATTTGTAACAAGGAAATCGAATTAATTCATCTTACTTAGTGAATTAGTCACTCAATATACATAAGCGCAAGAATAAATTCGAATCAAAAATTAAATCTTACTTCTTAATTTGAAATAATTAACCAACAAAAATGAATTCACCACTTAATCGAATTTATGTCAGGATAATCTTATCAATGCATAACTGATAACATAGATAAATTCCCAAAGAAATTTAAATAGATACTAAATAATCAATAATACAGTTTATGCACAAAGATTATTATTGAGTCAAAAAATTACTTTGTTTAATTTATTTAAAACAACAAACCACTGTTCAATCACCCAAGTTGTTTACTTCGACTATTCCAATTAATCACATAATTTTAAGCTTCGAATCATGTTCAAACTTACATACCTGAGTCCATGGCCTTGAAGCATACATGGATACTTACATGACTCAACTTGTCTGACCCCGAGTTGAGTGACTCAATGAGTTAACCCGGTAACTCATCCGAGTTGACTCAACTGAGTCGAGCCGATTTCTTCTCCAAACTCCATTTCTTTGCTCGATCTATCACTATCTTGCTTTGTTTCTTCGATTAATCTGCACAAAACACTCGAATTCAAATTAGGGTTTAAAAATAAAAAGGTTTTTAATCAAAATCATAGATATATATATATATATATGTGTGTGTGTGTGTGTGTGTGAATGTTGATTTCGAATCAAACTTAGGTTCATTAATTTGAACCCAAGTTGACTTGATCGAAAATCATTTTGATTTCACCAACCCAGTTGATTAAGAAAGCAATTTAATCGATTCATGTATTTGAACCGTTTGAACATAGTGTATAGTATCTGGGAATTAAGAATTGATTGAGATTCAATCGGAAAAGTCGATGAACTCTTCGGAGAAACTGATGAACATCAGCGAGTTTTTGAGAGAGAGAAATGAGAGAAAAAGAGGCGACTGAGAGGCGTATACATTGTACAGTAAAACCTAATTCTATATATATATATATATTGATTAAGAACAGTCAGGATTAAATTTTTAATAAGATTGTACGGCCAGGATTTTAGGGTTAATAAAATGGGTTTTGGGTTGAATACATTTGGGTTGCAAATAAAAAGAAGGCCCATTTGATTTTCTGAAAAATATAGATTGATTTTGGGTTTTAGATTAGCAATTGGGCTGGGCTTTTTGCTAAATATAAAACAGAAAATAATTTTTGTTTTTAAAGAAAATAATTAGAAAGTATTTTCAAATAAATATATATATATGGAGAATAATTTTGACATTTTTATGAGTAATAATATTTAATTTATTTTAAAATAAATTTCTTTTCAATGCACTTAGTACATTTAATTTCTAAAAATCCGATCAATAAATAATATTGATAAATCTGAATTATTGAGAGAATTAATAAATAGTAGAAAAGATTTTTATTTAAAATAAATCTATAATTATTTACACAAAATATAAATAATATATTTAGAGAACATATTATATATATTTTGTGTAAATATAAATAAATTAGCTGGTTCTTAGCCTGTTGCCACGCCAAATAATACCTCACGACCTTCAAGCTTTTCCATCATATTTTCAAAATCAAAAAATCCATTAGCAATCCTTTATACGAGTTCTTATTTAGAATTGAGGATTGTGGGTTTCTGTGTGACAAGATGGTTCTTTCGGTTATCATGATGAACTCCCTTAAGGGGTGGCATAGGGAATTCATATTTTTCCGGGGTGGGGACTTGGAGTTTATGCCGCTCTATAAACATGAATTGAAAATAAATAAATTTCCAGTCCAGCAGCTCGGACAAGGGGCTCTCACGATGGTCTATAACTTCTGTAGGGGCACTCGGAGGGCAGTGGACCCATGACACGTTTAATGATAATGTTGAGATGTACGCCACCGGATGTAAGTTGCTATTCTTTGCTGTATGAATTTGCAACTGCTTAACATTTATTTTATATCCGGGGTTGATATTTTTTTTGCGCTTTCAGTTTAGGTATTCCAAGGCTCCTTCCCCGCCTGAATAGAATGTTTGCTCAATTGAGAGATTTGGCTGCCGGATGTAGGAAGATCGCGAGTTTAAATATCTTGGAGTCTGGGAAGGGAAAGAAAGGGAATGAAGCGGGTAATGATAATGGGGGATCTGGTTCGGGAACTATTGCTGTAGTAAACCCGGAAAGACTTGCTGTTTGGGTTGCTAAGCCTCAACGAGAGGAGAAAGAAAAAGAAACCCGGGGATGGTACTGATGAGGCCGGGGGTTCATAGAGCCGGGTTTTTAAAAAGGTTGCTATTGAAATGGCTCCGAACACCCCAAAAACCCTTAAGGCACTGTTGGCAAACTTCACTCCGGAGTTGCGGAGGAAAGAGCTCTTCGAAAACTATGCCACTACTGCCGAGAGAAGGCAATATCGGAGGAAACCCTTCAAGGAGTTTTTAGCCGGGATGCAGGAGGACGTTACAGCTGTAAGTATTTTTATTGTACTTGTCTTTTTTCTTGG
This sequence comes from Apium graveolens, assembly GCF_009905375.1. Classification (NCBI taxonomy): domain Eukaryota; kingdom Viridiplantae; phylum Streptophyta; class Magnoliopsida; order Apiales; family Apiaceae; genus Apium; species Apium graveolens. The sequence goes on from NC_133657.1 coordinate 120,087,101, forward strand.
TAAATTTTCTTTTATTCTTTTGATAGTTCATTTTCTTTCAGGCTAATTCCAAGGTTGCGGGTCTCGTGGAGATTGCCCGGAATCTAAAGGCCAAGGCTGATGCAGGGGATGCTGGAAAAATTGAGGGGATAACTTGGCCCGAGAGCTTAAAAATCTTACAACTAAATATGTGAAGGAAAATGTTGCTCACAATCAGATTGTGGCTGATCTCCGGGATATGCATGTTCAGGAGAATGTTGCTGTGAAGGCGATGCGGCAGGAAAATAGAAAGCTGAAGGATAACTTGGCTGCGAGGCCGACCCCAGATGAGGTCTTAGCCAGTTTCTGGGGCACCCCAACATATTTTGAGGAGTTTAATGAGAAGGAAATGGAAAAGAGTCAGATATGCTGGAGGGTTGCCTCTCGGTATCTTATTGAGGTACCTAAGGGTCAGATTGGAGGCTTCCTGGAATGCTACATTGAAGAAGAGACTCAGCTTGAGGAGGAAGCCAATGCTCTTGCGGTGGCGGACTCCAGTGTTGGTGCTTCAACTTCAGCTCCTCCCCTCCCCGAGCAGCCTCTAGCCCAGCAGCCCCCTCTGCCCCAGGAACAACCCAAACAGCCTCCTTCTCCTCTTCTCAGACCCCAAGTTGAAGAATGATTATATTTGGCCTTGATGGCCTGTAACTTTGATTTTCGTACTTTAAGCATTTCCTGAACTGAGCCTTTTGGCATGTTATTTTTGTGTGTAACTTTGATTTGCCCGGGGTTGGATTACCCCGGTATTTTTAATTTCATATTATGTTTCTTGGATTTTTAGTTTTCATTCTTATAGTTTTGGGTTAAAACTTTTGAAGTTAAGAAATTTCTTTAACACATGGGCTGTGTTTTAAAAGACCCTGGGTAAGGGTAAAAATTAAAATTGAGAAAATTTTCTATGTACACATGGGTTGTGCTTATTTGACCCCGGGTAGGGGTAAAAATTAAAATTGAGAAAATTTTCTAAGTACACATGGGTTGTGCTTATTTGACCCCCGATAGGGGTAAAAAATAAAATTGAGAAAATTTTCTAAGTACACATGGGCTGTCCTAACTTGACCCCGGTTAGGGGTAAAAATTAAAATTGAGAATTTCTAAGTACATATGGGCTGTGCTTATTAATTGTAAAAGTAAACATGCATTATGGTGTGCAAATAATAGATATGATCGGGTACAAGAGTGAATATTATACATAAAAAATTGTCTTTCATTGCAATAGAAACTTAATAGTGATTACATTTTGGGGCAATTAGATACGAATTTTAAATTTTTTATTTAGGCAATAGAAACAATACAACTCTGAAGTTCCTAGTTAATAGAGAGATGACTCTAGAATGTGCACCTTTTGCTTATTGATAGAATTTCCTTAGGCGGGCCCCGTGCCATATGTTTGGGAACTCAGTGTCATTCAAATAACTTAGTTTGTAGGTTCCCGGTCGCGATACTTCTTTGATTTTACATGGTCCTTCCCAGTTAACCTGTAGCTTGCCTTGGTTAGTTGGGCCAGAAGCTTCTGTGTCCCGGAGAACCAAATCTCCAGCTTCATACTCCCTGATTTTTTCCCTCTTCCCGAAGTAAAGTTTTGTCTTTTATTTGTATATCTCCATTTTCTATACTGCCCATACTCTTAATTCATCAAGTAGCTTTAGGTTCATCTTTAGGCCTTCAATGTTGGACACTTCATCAAAATGAATGACCCTGTATGATGGTGATCCTGTTTCGACTGACAGCCTAGCCTCCGAACCATAGGCTAATTTGAAAGGGGTTTCTCCGGTGCCTGTCCTGGGGGTGATTCTGTATGACCAAAAGACCTTCGGGAGCTCATCTGGCCAAGTCTTTTTGGACCCCTCTAGTCTTTTCTCGAGTTCCCGAAGTATGGTTCTGTTTGTCACCTTAACTTGTCCATTTCCTTGTGAATGTGCTACAAACGATCTTTTGTGTTTGATCTCAAGATCTTTGAGGTATGCTTCAAAATTTGAGTCCATGAACTGGAGTCCATTATCTGAGACCAATACTACCAGGATCCAAAATCTCATCATTATAGAGTCCATGAACTTTATGCAATCTTGTTGATTAATTGTGCATATTGCCTTTGTTTTGGCCTATTCGGTCATGTAATCAATGGCCACCAACACGTAGCGTAGGTCTCCTTTTTCCTGGGGAAATGGACCCTTGATATCAATGCCCATACGGAAAAAGAGATGGGGGAAAGAACTAATATAGAAAGGTTCGGGCTTTACTTTGGTACATTACAGAACATTTGACATCGGTTGCATTTCTTGACATATGCAACTGCATCTGCGTGAATTGTTGGCCAATAATATCCTTGTCTAATTATCTTGTAAGCCAAGGCCTTTGCTGCTACGTGATCTCCACAAATTCCTTTATGCACTTTACGGAGACAGTAATCGACTTCATCCGGATCCACACATTTTTGAGTTGGAGCTGAAAAAGTCTCCTATAGAACCGATCATCCTCGAGAACGAAATGAGCGAATTTGTGTTTCAAGTACCTGACCTTGTTCTTGTCTTCCAGGAGTGTTCCATGCTTCAAATAATGTATAAAAGGAGTCATCCAGTTCTCCGGGCTGCTGGCGCAGAAAATTTCAGTTTTTTCGGTGCTAGGGGCCTGGAGTTCTTCGAAATAGACCGAAGTGCTCAAATCTGAGGAATTTTGTACTAGCTTGGAGAGTTCATCTGCTTTTGCATTTTCTACTCTGTTAATTTGTAAGATGCTGGTATCCGCGATGGTTTCCAGGATACTCTTTACCATGGCTTGGTATTGTGCCAGCTTTTGATCTTTAACAATGTACTCTCCATTTGTCCGCTTGACCACGATCTGGGAATCACTATGGATGATTAACTTTTTCACTCCGATTAATTTTGCTAGTCAGAGATCGGAGAATAATGCTTCGTATTCGGCATGATTATTTATTGCTCTGAAAGTGAAGGTTATTGCATGCTGGATGATAGACCCTTCAGGACTAGTAAGAATAGGTCCATCCCCTAATCATTCAGCTGTTGTCGATCCATCTATATATAATGTCCACGAGTGTTTGCTGAGAGTTTCATCTTCAATGCTGGTTGGATTTGTAGTAATTGATGAAGATTCTGGAAGAGTGCATTCCATGACAAATTCAGCAAGTGTTTGAGCCTTTATTACAGTCCGAGGTACTTAATAGCCCAATCGATGAGCCTCCCGGATGTATCGGGTTTATGGATGATTTTTTGGAGAGGTTGATCGGTGACCACTTTATTCCTCGACCTTGGAAGTATTGCCTTAGCTTCCTGCTTGAGTGTACGAGGACCAATGCGAACTTTTCCAAGTTTGGATACCGAGTTTCAGCATCTTTGAGAACTTGGCTGACATAGTACACCGGGCTTTGGATTCCCTTTTCTTCCCGAATAAGTGTAGAAGAGATGACTTTCGGACTGACCTCTATATAGAGGGATGAAGGTTCTTCGGGTTTTTCCTTTGACAGAATTGGGGGTTCATCAGATATGGCTTAACTGCTTCGAATATTGAGTTGCACTTTGGGGTCCTATTTATCAGCATTTTATTTCGCGCCCCTTTGAGAAATTCGAAGAAGGGTATGCATCTATCGGCAAGTTTTAGGATAACCCTACAGAGTGCTGCAAGGTATCCAAATAGCTTCTGAATATCTTTCTGGGTTCAGGGAACCTTCATTTTCATTATTGCATTTATCTTTTTCGGGTTTGCTTCAATTCCTCTTTAGTTAATCAGGAAACCTAGAAACTTCCCGGAGGGGACCCCGAATGCACATTTTTTTGGGTTGAGTTTCATATTTTATTTCCTCAAGTTGTCAAAATATTCTTTCGAATCCTTGATGTGGTCCGGAATAGTTGTGGACTTGGAGATCATGTCATCGACATATGACTCCATATTTCTCGCAGATGTTTTTAAAGATTGTGTTCATTATTTTCTGGTAGGTGGCTCCGACGTTAATGAGTCCGAATGACATCATGATAAAGCATACACTGCTCGATGAGTTATAAAAGCCATCTTTGTAATGTCCTTGGGATCCATCTTGACCTGATTATACCTAAAAAGCGTCCATAAAGCTCAACATAACATGACCTGAAGTCGCATCAATCAGCTGATCGATGCTAGGGAGAAGATAGGAATCATTTGGGCATGCCGAATTCAGAATTGTGTAATCAACACACATCCTCCATCTTCCGTTTGGTTTTTTGACCAGTACCACGTTGGTCAGCCAATATGGGTACTTAATTTCACATATGATATCAGTATTGAGGAGTTTTTCCACTTCTTCATTGATTGTTTATTGACGTTCTGGGGTGAAATTTCTTCATTTCTGTTTGATCGGCCTTTGTCTGGGATCAACATCTAAGGTATGCATTGCCACTGATTCATCATCCCAGGCATGTGCTCCGGGCTCCAGGCAAATACATCAACATATTCTTTCAACAATTTGACGAGCTATTTCTCGAAGGTTGATTCCAAGCCTTTTCGAATTTTAACTTTCGGGTGGGGTTCCCGGGGTCAAATTTAATTTTTATTATCTGCGCGACTGGTTCGACCTTGGTCTTTTTTTTGGTTTTTTGAATCTGGGCATCTGTATTGGTTAAGCAGTATCCCAAATCCTCTATGATGTTCACATCCAACTTTGGTCTTTTACTTAGGTGCTTCCGGTGCTTCTTCCGGCTTTTCCTCTTGGGTAGTGATATGGCCTCCTTTCTATTTTCGGGCTCCATTTCTTCCATGACTAAGGCCTTCCTGTAGCACCTACCTGTAATTCTCTGTCTCCTTTGAGCTCTCCAATTCCTTTCGGGGTGGGAAATTTAAGCTTCAGGTGTATAGTCGATGGTATAGCCCAGAGCTTAGTGACTGTCGGCCTTCCCAAAATCATATTATAGGATGATGTTGCGCTTATCACATAAAACTTCAAGATGAGGGAAACTTGTTGGGGGGAGTTCCAAATGTGATAGGAAGGTAGATAACTCCTCAGATAGGTATCATCGAATTTTTGAATCCATAAAAAAGGTCTTCAAGGCAAAGATCCATGCGTAGGTGGCCCAACTTTATTCTATTAAGTGTGTGTTCAAAAATTATGTTTGCAGAAAAACCATTGTCAACTAGAATCCTTTTTACCTCGTTATTTGCAACATCAAGAGTTACCACCACCGCTTGGTTATGATTCGGATCCAGTCCTTTATAATTCGAATTGGAGAAGTAAATCGGCTCATCTTCCAAGAGTTGGATCATCATAACATCATTATCCATGTCCGGGCTTCGGGTCCAAAAATGATATTTACTACGTGCTTGCCGCCCTTCGGGGCTTTGTCTTTATCGTCGGGTTTTCTCTGTATATACTGGTTCATATTTCCCTTTTTAATTTGATCTTCAATGAACATCTACAAGGAGAAACAGTTTTCGGTTGTGTGATCATGATCTTCATGGTATCTGCAGTGTTTATCTTTCACCCTATTATGCGGAGGTACGAGTAAGGGTTTTGAAGGGTAGTAGAAAGGCTTTACTTTGACTTCTCTTAAGATATCGGCCCGGGGCCTGCTGAGAGGCATGCACTCGGGCTTCAACTTTGGATCTCTTTTGGATCTTGGTTTCCTATCATTCTTTTCAGATCCTGAATAGCCACACCGGGGTGGGGTTCCCTAAGAGTGTTGAATGTAGTTAGACTGTCTGTCGACCTTGAATTTTTTGTCTCTCCTGTATGATGAGGGTCTCCCCGGGGACTCATCATCATCATCATCATGGATTCTTCTATTCATCTTCATTAATTTGAGGAAGTCATTCTATTTTATGAATTTTGAGGCCAAGGCGTAGGCGGATGCAAGACTCTGGGGCTCTCTGTGAATTAAATCTTTGACATAACCTTCACATAATATCGGGTGCAAGTTTCTTTGAAAGATATTGGCTGCTTCCTTTCTTCCAGGTTGGAAAGTTGATTGACAGCTTTCTGGAATCTCTTGATGAATTTGGGGAGAGACTCTTTGCTTATTTTGTTGAATTATTTCCAAGTGGCACATCTATAACTCGTTCATACGATTAGCCCTGAACTGTTATGGGGTTATGTTCCCTAAGGGTTTGCAGAGGTTTCAGCATATTTGTGAGCTTCTTTTTCAATGATCAACTTTTCATCTTCTGGTTGGATAGGTTGACATGATGCACGGGTTATGGGGGTTCCCTTCTTCAATATCCTCCATTTCTCCATCCCTGGGCGGGGCAGTAGGAGTCGGAACTGGTCCGAAAATGGCAGCATTGCTTTTTCTCGTAGTCATTACTCTCAACAGCACGTAAGATTAGATCTAACTATGTGGTAATCACAGCTTTAACTAAGTATGTGCTCACGTAATACGACAAATATGGTTATACTAGATCTACTAATGACACATTAAAAGCATAAACGTTGAACAAAGTAGATCTGAAAAATCAAAACAGTAATTTTACGGGGTTAAGAGATTCTGGTCTCCTGGGTGGGGTAGCAAGACTGAAAATAACCAATAAGCGGAGGTTCGACCCCTCCTTCTAGCGCCAATGAGAACTCCAATCTTCCCTGGGGTCCTCTCCTTCTCTATCTGGACTCAACTTCCATTTATGCAGAAATGCTGGTATTTGAGGTTTAACTATTGGTTGGGTTCCTACAAAATAGAACCGAAGGGGGGTGGCGTCCCCACGGCTCCTCCGTTGTGAGAATAAGATAGGGTTTTGGAGAATAAGGGTAGGATAGAAATTATGCAAATATGAGTGTGGTGTATATGTGTATGTGTATAAGTGAATAGAATGATTAACACCCAAAATACCTTTTGGCCAGCCTTTTATAAGCTTAACATTAGGGTTTGTAACTTAAATCTGAGCCGTTGGAACGTGCTGGATTGTGGAACGCGTGAACGTCTGTGATGGGACTACATGTATCCGGATCCAGACCGTTGAAAGATTCCAGATCCGGATAATCTGGACGGTAGGGATGATATCACATGTTCGGGTGTCTTTCCCTTACTGCATTATGGGTCTTGGATCTTTTTATTGGATTTTTTCGGGGGCCTATACTAATATGGCCTATCAATATTAACATTCTCAACGTTCTAATGAAAATACACTTAGCAAAAATGGAAATACTTGCATTATTATACCGTGTCAAGATAAACATCAGCATATTATTTATACTATGAAACCGAAATATAAATCTTAATAGTAAAATAAAATCAATTTGTCTTAAATGAACCAAAACTTTATTAGATTGGTGATTTAGTAATGATAACTAACAATGTAACTATAAAATAAAAATATAAAAACACAATTTTTTTCAAAGAAATAGGTGACATAAATATTTTATTTTATTTTTTGGTCAATAATATATTTCTTGTACGCATTTTAAATTGAGTAATAAGAAAAAAAAGAACATTTTTAAATTTTCTTTTGCAATTTTAGAAATGAAATCTTAGGGGTAAGAAAAATCGAATTCTGAACCTAAAACAGTAATAATGGATAAATAATTTACCAAATAAACTATCTCATCACGATCAATAATACTTGATCTTTGAAATATACACATTACACTTATATTTTTAGTCATAATTTTTGAAATAAGTATTTTGTGGCCAAATCTAAAAAACTGATATATATATATAAGTAAAGTTATATGGAGTCCACCTTTTAATTGGAGTCCTCGGAGTCCTCGGAGTCCATTTATATTTTGCAAATAAAATATCTTCTAAAATTTGTTACCTTGCAAAACATATTTCACAAATATCATTACTTCAATAAAATCATGCAAATCTCATATATTTACAAGTACAATATATATGTTCTGCAACATGAACATTTATGTTCTGCAAACTAAGCATGTTTTGTATAATAATATATTTTGCAACGTTCAACTTGTAAAATCTATGCAATGTTCAAGATTTTCAATAAAATTATGATGTTTGTAGCATATTATTCTAAAAATAATACGTTTTACAATAATTTAAGCTATATTTTACTTGCAGCACATATATGGACTCCAAAGACTCCAATGACATAGGGGACTCCATAGAACCTAACTATATATATATATATATATATATATATACAGAGTCTTACTCCAATACAAACTAAATTAAAATACAAACTACAAACTCTACCCCACCCAATTTAAATATACTCTCCTACGCACAACTCCACCTAATTCCCTCCATTTTTAATTTAATTTTTCCCGTCAATTGGTGATTTTTTTAAAAATCTAACTTTATTGTATTTTTCTACATCCACCGACAATCGGTATGAATATCGTATTTGATATATTTCGACGATCAATCATTAATTATACCTACGAGAATCACTAAAGTCTGCTGGTTACTAGAATAGTACTGATTTCAGCTTACTGATTCAGGTAAGTTTAAATACTGATTTGTCGTCAAAATATAACAAATATTCTATGCAAATTGATGAGTGAGAGATGGAAAAAAATACGGTAAAATTATTTTTAAAAAATAGTTAACCGACTAACGGGAAAAGTCAAATTAAAAACGAAGGGAAAAATATATACATGCACATGGAGAAGGGAGAAAAAGATTAAACATGTGACTTTTATATAGTTTGTAGTTTGTATTCTAATATTATTTTGGATTTGGCCAATTGCATATATATATATATATATATATATATATATATATATATATATTACCCGGCCCATTTGAGCTGTGGACATGTGATTGAACTCCAAACAAATTGGTTACTGCTTGATTGGTTGTTTTAGTTTTTAGTTTTAGCTTTAGACCAAGACAAGTCAGTTACAGTTCAACTTGTTGCCCTACTTTTCTGTTTTCGCAAACCAACACAGGTTGCACAGTTTCAATCTTTTTCCGTCAGTTACGTTTTTTTTTTTAATTTTCTGTTAATATTTACTTTTTGGTTCTTGAATTTTTATTATTGCATATTTTCTTTAACTATCATATTTGTTTACCTGTTTCTTTACTCATTTAATTCCATTAAAATTGTTGTTACATAGCATGAGGTTTCATGTCCTTTTTTAGCATTTGATAATACTGTATTGTATGTTTTGGCACACTGTAATCTTGATTTGAGCTACTCCGCTGCTAGATACATGTGTTTAGGTCATCTTTAGAAACACGGGTCGGGTCAATGGGCTGGGGTTTGTGTTTCAGAGTGTATATAGTTGGCTCATGTTTATATATTGTTGAAATGGTAAATGTGTGCAGTTTATTATTTGTTGGGTTAAGGGGAAATGCCACGTATAGATCGTTACCACTTACAATGTTCGGTGGATGAATTATAGAAAATATTGAATTCATCGGACCTTGTGAACATAATTCTGTAGTATAGTGTAATGCTTGTAGAAATTGGGGATAAGTCAACATTTCACACTCTCTCTATCTATTAGACCGTGGAGTACTGTTTTTTTTTGGATAATAACTTTTAGTTTTTTATCTCAGCTTGTTCATTCGGGACCCGTTTTCCTGTAATTAGAAGGGGGAATGCTTCTTCTTTATGTTCCTTTCCACTGAGTATTGCATATGAGTCATAATCTACTTCACCTTTCCACTTAGTATTGCATATGGGTCGTAATCTACTTCACCTTGAGTGTTTTAATGCTCCTTTCCACTTGGTATTGCATATGGGTTGTAATCTACTTCAACTTAAGTGTTGAATCTTCTGTTGTTTTAACACAAGTTACGGTGCTTATGCAGATTTAGAAGATGGAGGTTCCACAGGTTAAAGCTACGTTTCACCTAGGCTCGGAAACTTATTCTGTTAATGCAAACAAGGGGATTCTTTCAGAGCAGTTAGTTACATTAAAGGAAGAAAGCATGAGAATACTGAAGGGATATATTACAAAACATAATGTTCCAATTGACGTCCCCGATGAGGTGGATGAAGTTTCAGAAGATGAAGAACTCTCTGAGAAGCCAAAACCAAAGAAACGAAAGTAGGACTTTCTAAATTGTTTGGCTTTTGAGTTTGATTCAAAAATATTGTGTAAGTTGCTTTAATCTCTTAATCTTGAAAATTGAAATGTTCCCTTATAATTAGAATATATGTATGTACTCCATTTGCTAATCAAACATGAATTGTACTTCATTGGATTAGTATATCGCGCTTATTTGGCAATTGCATGCAACAATTTACTTAGTGAATATGCATCTATCTGATGAATACATTTAATAGGGAAATCTTGTAGATATGTGATTTTCAACTTGAAGGGATAATTGTAATAGGCAAATAAAAGGTTCTCGCACAGCCTTTTCTGAAAGTGTGTGGTCTTCTGTATTGAATAGTCCTGACCTTTTTTTAAATTTTTTCTGTTTCCCTAGGTTTCCTAGAGGAAGCGAATGTCCAATAAAGACAGCTAAAATTCTCTCTGCTTTCAAAACTCTAAATATAAATAAATCAAGATAATTCAGTTGGTGGTTCCCGGAGGAATACTTATTGTATTTGTACAAAAAATAAAAGATGGACATGACTAATAAAGCTCTTCTATATTAATTTGATTTAGATTGGGAGATAAAGTAAAATGAAGATCTTTTATGCCAATAAGCCTTTCAAGACTGAAACTTCAAACTGGTCTCCTTTGCTATTGATTTAGACTTTGGACATAAATCTCGTACACTTTATTTACTGCAAGTTCAATTCACAACTGGATACACCAAGTTCATAGGGTGAGTCTTATATTGTCCTCGCATTGGCATGTGAACTATGAAGTAAACATGCATGATTACACAAAAGAAGTTAAAAAGAGTTGTAAAAGTCACTTATCTAAAAATACCAGTATTTTAATTTACTTTTAAAAAATTATACACAAGTAATATGAAACTCTAAAAATTGATTATGCATGATTGACTTGTATATAAATGGAATTTGTGTATATAATGTCCGTTAGCTTTCTTGGGTTCAGTGAGTATGGTAAGTGATAATGCATTCCAGTTTGTACTAACTTTCTTATTTCTGGATCACTTTCTGTGTGCTTGTTCAATTCATAATTGGCAACTACATCATAAAATAATATTAAGAAAAAAATATTAATAGTAAGGTAGAACATTAAAAACTCCTTGTTTCCTTGATCATACAGTCATTTTTTACAACCTTTTTACCAATCCCACTTACTTTAACACTTCCTTCATGTTTAGAAATAATAAAACAAGCTATAATCTGTAACACTAGATCATATTCTGCAAACCTGAGACTTTCTTCCTAGAAAAGTTTTTTCACTGTTTGGGCCACCAAGTTTTTTGATATCTCCATATAAGATTGGCGTATTCTTAGTCTTACTACTAGTTTTTTGTTAAGATTATCATTGTTTTAGGACCAACAGTATTAGCTTCTGATCAGAAGTTTCTGGCTGACGAGTTTATCATGTTTTCCTCTGCCGTTGGAAATTTGGGTATTAATACCTGTTGGAAAAATCCAATCATAGATCCAAGTTTGATTCTTGGATTAGCTTACATATGATGAGAGCGTATAGAGGGAGTTTATCCTTGTCTAGGCCTTGAATTAAAGATCTCGAGCTCGTGGTTTATCTATCCAGTCAATCATACTGCAAATGTCTGGAATAATTGAGTCACAACCTTGCTTAGTTCGCAAAACGGTGCATTATCTGTTTGTATGACAATCTTAAGGAACATTGATGTACCTTAGTTTTAGTCCACCCTAAGCTCTTGCTATATCAGTTCCATCTAGGCATTTAATGGTTCTATATTTAGTGGTAGAACTCTTTGGTGTGGGTATTCTTAGACACTCACTTCTTGCCCTTTAGCTTAGGTTCATGATAAAGGTCCTTAAACACAAGAACACTTTGTAACAGAGCCATGTAGAGGTCCAGCCATAGCTACACTTCATTCCGACTGAATAAAACAAATCCGTAAATATGCCTCAGTAGGAGGTACTGCAGTAGTAATGCGGATTATAGTGTTTAGGCGATTTAAGGTGTATTTTACTCACACCACTTGATGCCAAATGAGAGTCATAATCATACAATAAAAGTATTTGATATTGTGCATGTTTGGCAGGAAGTTATTTCACCTTATATGGGCTAAATGCCCATTTAATACTGGAGCCTACTGTTTGGCAAATAACTATATGAAGTTCATCTAGCTCATTTCTAATGCTAAATGTGAAAGTCAGGAATCTTAACATTTCTCTTTTTTCATTTTGCTTTCATAGACATTCTTCTCCTTCAGCCCATTCTTTTATCATGTATAAATTTTGTATGCGCGTTTATATGTCGTATTTTCCCATCTAACTCATTTTTGTTACATTTACTTCATCTTATATTATATTTACATAATTTTAGGATTAATTTTTTAAAATGTGTTGACCGTAATTGTTACATTTACTTCGTCTTATATTTTATTTACATAATTTTTGGATTTATAAATTGAAATGTGTTGACCGTAATTTGCTTATAACATACATATTATAGCCCCAATTTAATTATTAAATTATTTTGACTTTGTTATGTTGTATTATTTATTTTGACTTTATTATGTTGCTCATATTATGTGAATATTGTTATTTTCATATTTAGTAATTTTATTTAAATATTCATGTTTTAAATTTTATCTTTTGAATTTTATATTCATGTATTAATGATATTAATATAAATAATAAATGTTCAATTTTTAAAATAAAATTATAATTTATAAGTTATGATTTACCAAACACATTAGCAACTTATAAGTAAAATTATCCAAACACCTAAATAACTTTTAAGTTACGATATTCGTATCACTTATATGACACTTTTCGACTTTAAGTCATAAGTTATTTTTTTTAAGAAACCCCAAACGGACCCATTATAATCATAAAATCATGCTTCTATATATGCAAAGGGACTACAACATCGTTATCTATTTGAGCATTTGATAAATGTGTTATACATGTAACACATCATTATCATGCACAAGAATCTATATGCATCAAAATTTAATGATTTTGTCCGAATTTGATAGATGTGTTATGCGCTTGCCGGAATTTCAAATAAATTAGCAGATGTATTGTGTTTTTGTTGTCACAAATATTTTACATGTTTTTTGACTGTTAAGCTGGACCAACTTTTTGAGACACTATTCTGATCAACATCCCTGCCTCCTAATGTGCTAGATTTCTTAATAAGCCCTTGATAATGTCATGCGTCTATCCTGCAGGAAAGTCCAGTTATTTGCAGTAGGAGCTTATCTAAATTGCATAACTATCCAATCTTAAGAGCTTATAATTCCGAAATCAAAACATAAACTTTCTAGTTCTAGAATTTATATGACTTGAACTTTAAAGGCAGCATGTGGCGTTTTAAGAGCAAGTCCAGTTTGTTATAAATCAGAAGTACATCATCCTTAACTTTGAGTTGAGAACGTTAACACGTCTATAACATTGTCTTGCGGAGCTCTCAACTTGAAGTTGCAAACACCCGTTTTTTCTTGCTGTTGGATTTACTAGTTAACAGTCTGAATTTTTCGGTTTATGTAGACAGATATACAACAATGTGCGAAGAAAGAAACCAGGTTAATTTTAGCTTCTGGAGGGGGGAAGGGGGAGGTGGGAGGAGGGGGAGGGAGGAACAACATAACATGTAATTGAGTGCTTGTCAAGAGAGAATGACAAGCCTCAACAAATCAGCCTCAGATTGAGGTGACACAAAGGTTAAGTTGTGACTTGTGAACAATGTAGATGAAAAACAACCATTTTTTCTCCACCAAATTGATTCTTTTGACAGTTAACAAACTATATTTGCTTGTGCCAGGTTTTGTGATGGGTGTACTACTCGTTGTATGAAAGTTGATACAGTGGAAAATGACATTCATTTCTATATTAGCATATAACAGCTTTGTGTAATTGAAGCCTACAACTTGATAAAATATCAAGTCAATATGTGTCTATCAACTTGTTTGTTTTCATGCTCGACAGGTAATTGCCTTGTGGAACACAACAAGTTAGATCAACTTAATCAACTAGATCCATAATCGGAGACCCACTTGAAAAGGCTACTGCTTTGTACAATCTTATCTTTGATTTTTCATTAACAATAGTTGAATTTAATAACAAGTAGGCACTTAAATGTAATGAAATCTTAATTTCTTTGTGACAAATAGACACTTAAGTTGTTTACCAATTTGAATAGTTGAGTGACCAAGTGCACACATATTTTTGCTTTGATTGCCAATGAGGTAATTTCTAGAAAAACAACCTTTTCTTTTGCATTCTGTATATTTTAATTATGATAAGAATAAAAAATTACTTTTGTTATTTCCCCCTATCCCCCATTAGGGATCATGCTCTACATCTATAAAGTAACAATTTACAAATATAATTAACTTGAAATGAAATTCATATTCATAAGGAATGTATATCAACTCTATGTTCAAGGTGGTGCTGTTGCTCCTCATCCTGGTCATCTTGTTCGCTTTCCGAACTCGAGGATTCATCTTCCAGACCCTAAAAAGTTATAAGAATGCGTCAAGATTAGTTTACGCTGTGTATAAAAAGATAACAAATTAATTAATTTGGGCAAAAGACGGTAGAACTAACCTCGTACTGATGTCTGGTACTACGCTTGAAACTGTTATGGATTGACTGTACTATTCGGATCATTACATACATTGGAACTACTATTCCACTTGTTTTTGCAATGAGCAACTGCAATGATAACCAATGAACACAAACATAAGTAAAGATCATGATGTAATTATGCTTGGACTAATTTTGAAGTTAGTCTGAAGCACTAATAATAAAAGTAACAACAAAGTTTGGTGCTTACAGTAAGGAGTGTAAATGGGTAATCCTCTTTTTCACCAGTGAGCAGTGTTAGAAGATGTCTCATCAGCAGAAGCATTGTAAACTGCACATTCGATAAAATTAAGGGATTAGTAGAGTTTAATTAAGGTCTCAAATTTAATTAAAATAGTTTTATATAGATTTTTTAATAGCTAAGCACAATTATATATATTCACTTGTGACATGAGCCTGCTATACAAAGATGCAGTCTTTAAACTGTTGCGTTTCCGAAAGAGGCCGAGTTTGAACTCGTAATCTGCTGATATATTAAGTAGACACCTAACTAATCATAACAATATGACTCCCGGGCCAAAGAAGAGTCTAAATTTTTGCACTCAGACACCTTAATTTCAATAAAGAGACTGTTTACTAATAATAGCGACACATATGACAGTTGCGTCAAGCACCATCTTAGCATAATCTGAACACTGCCTTTCGCCCTGGACTAAATTATGGTGAGCTGATAATGGGGTTACATTGCGGTTTGGCTCCTTTTTGCTTTGAATTTAGGTACTACAAATGAACATGAATGTCTTTGCACAAACGTATACATGAGAGTGGTCTAGGGACCCTTTTAATACATTATCATCTTTAGAAGCTAAATGAATGATTTGTCCATTTAGGGGCACTGAGCATTATCTAATTATGAATTTTTAGTGTGTTCAGCTGGATGCCACACCATACATTATATATCAGCCATATATTAAAAATTGTGTTTCTGACATCATTAAGACTTTCCAGTGATATTAAACTCTTTTATGTCCACATTACTGGTACATATACAAATGGTATCCTCCACCCCCAGGTTGGGCGGTTATATCGGACACGACCCGAATCCGACTCGATTCATAACCCGATTTACTGAAAGAAAACCCGAAGATGAACTGAACATGAGCTGCACAACTTGAAAGTGACTCGAAATGACCCGTTATTAAGAATATAATTTATTTTCACTTAAAAGTTTGTTTTCATTTAATTTTGAGTAATTTTAACTTAATCCAAAATTGACTCGTTTACCGACATCAACACGACCCGAAACCCAAAATTGCCACCCAGGCATAAAGCACTTTTGTTAATGTCTATCAACTTAAAAATTTCCAATATTTCACCTTATGGGGTTGTAAAGATTCAATAACTGAGAAAGCTTTCCAAAATATATCGAGGAAATAGATAGACTTACGATGAGAGCAATCACTCTGAAGTAATTCCAACGTGTATCGTCCGATGAGCTTTCACTTTCGATCAGCTCTTCTTCGTCACCCATGGCTTCCAATTCCGGATCTTCTCGCCCTCTCTCCCTTCTTGGAACTTCTAAACTTCTTCTGAATTTAAATCAACGTCACTTGTCAGATTGTCGTCATCTAAATTTTTTTTACTTATCTGTGTATTTTATACATTTAAAGTCGACTGACAAATGCTTTAAAAAGAGTACTGAAGGACGGACATAGCCAGTAAATTAAAAGTTAATGTCATAAAAAATTAAGATAATTAATCGATTTTAAATTACTTTTCGAAGTTTATAGTCTCTCAATATTACTTTTTGGGGACGAGATTCAAGTGTAGAACATTTGAGTACAACCCAGGAATTTCAAAACCTGGTGACGACCTTATTAAGATGACAGCTACATCCTGCACCTGGTGCCCGGTTGTAGAGTTTCTTATTTGACTTGGTAACATTCAGAAACATTTCTGGCAACTACGCGGCACATTTCTTTGAATTTTATTATATTAAACCCAAATAATCGAGATTTTCCTCAAACAGGATATCCTAGTAGCCATGAATTCTGGGTCCAACACATAACTTATTAAACAAGCATTATATTTCACTACAAAAATGACATGAATAGTATGTATGTGGTGCATGTTTTAGAGAGATCGTTTCCGTGAAAACAGAATAATGAAAGTTCATAATACCTTATGGTAACACCTGCATCCAACAGTCCAACTTTCTTGATAGGGGCAGTGTACCCAGGTTCAAAATTCTGTAAAACAAAAACGTCATTTTCCTTAAATTAAATAGATCATCAATTTCCACGTTACACAAATTGAAAATCAATATAAATCTGTATGAACAGAAAATGATGAATGTTAAAAATTAAAATAATGCAGTTGACGTAACTTAAAATCATTGTCCGTGGATAAGAAGAATAACAGCATGGTATGGTCCTTCTCTTTCAATAAAAATCACAAAGTAGCTTACCTTCATTATTTATCTTTATTTCATTTTCAAGACAACGAAAGGCAATATCATCCTCTCTTCACCTTTTCTATAATAGCAAGGTTAGGCTATAACAAGTTGTAAACAAAGAGTCAAACACTTATAATGTGTCCTTCTCGTAACACCTTAAAATTTCGACCCATCCATCATATTAATAACATTTACGACACTTTTTTTTCTCGAAAAAATTTATTACACTCTCGTCTCATTGGATCGTTAAAATTATTTAAATTCTCTTTTACATAATTTGAGTAATGTTAACAATCTAATGAAACGGAGAAAATAGCGTATAAGAAACTAACTGCATTAAAATTTTGAATTCTTTTCGTGACCCCTAATATCTTAATATGAGTCATCAACAAGTCTTGTTGATCAAATTTAAAAGATGAAGTATGAGGTAAATTTTGAAAAATCTTATGCATAAAACACAAGATAACACACAGTGGGCGTGGAACTCAAAGAAGGAGAAGAAGTAAATAGGGCAAATTGTCTGTTTTATTATATATTTGCCAATGAGCTAAACTCCAAGGTTCAGATAGAGAAAACCCAGAACATCCAAAACATACGAAACTGAATTACTTTACAACAACTAAAAACAAAAATTATATACAATAAAATATGCAAACCTGTAAGCAAATTTCGCAAGTTGTATTTCCCTTTTCATCACACCATCTCTGTATGCAATCTCTATGGGCATACTGTAAAAAGAGGAGAAATGATCAAGAGTTCAAGACAGCTGTAAATATTTTTTAAAATGATCAACATGTATGATTATAAAACAAAAACCACAAGTGTCGGAGAGAGAGAGGGAGAGAGGGAGGGAGAGAGGGAGGGAGAGAGAGAGAGAGAGAGAGAGAGAGAGAGAGAGAGGCAAACCTTGACAGAACCAGAACAAGAACAGGGAGCTTCCAAGCTCTTGAAGCTCTCAAATTCAATCTCATGGCAGATTCTACAAAAGGGAATTCCAGAAGCTATTTCTGATTCTAATTCATCAAAATATAAAATAACTTGTTTTTTCTCTCCCATATATATTTATAAAAATGAATATATTTCTGTGCTCTGTTTTCAAATTTTGTTCCCTCCCCTAACACTTCTCTCTGTTTTGGCTTTGTTAGTTTGGTTTTGGTTTGCTTTTTCTTGGGAGTTATAGGACTTTAAACAAAAGCAAGCTAATATTCTGGCATACCAAAACTACCCTTTTCATTATAGTTCTTATATTTTTAATTCTATTTTTTTTATTTAGATAATTTTTAAAAAAAGAGATGATTGTTTTATCCACTTCCTGACGTGGTGTGCATGTCTCTTTCTTTTTAGTTTTGTTTGACCTGATCATGTTTCATACGGCAATCACACGTGGTAAATTAGAAATGGTTTGTCGAAAAGTGAACCTTTTTTAAGGATAGAATCAGAATGCAACTGCCAAATGGTTAAATTCTTACGATAAACACTTTCGGTCGACCGAGAAATATACTGGCTTCTCTCCAATCTCTTTTTGGTTCATTCTTAGTTATTTTCTTTTGGTTTCTTATCTACCAGAGGAATAAAAAAACTTGCACAATCTACCATAACACCCAATCCAAGTTGCTAATTCGCCGTACGCGCATACCCACTTGTGATCCAATTTGATTCATCATAAATATTTTATAATTTAAAAAATATATTTAATTTATTACGAAATATTTTAATATAAATTATAAATAATTAATAATAAAAAACCGTACAAAACAAATGGCTCAATTGATTTTTAAATCAACATGTTTAACTTATCGTAAATTTTTCTTTATAAAATGAGGTATTAAATGATATTTTTAAGATGTCGATGCTCATACTATCAGCAAACTTATAACTTGTACTCCCTCTATACCTTAATACATTACCCATATTGTGAATGACACAGGTTTTAAGAAACAATCAATGAGTGGTAATTAAAAAATGCAAGTGGTTTAAACAATTGTTTTACATGAAAAATTTCAAAAAATAGTGGGAAACATTAACAAATATTCCCGCCTAATTATGAAAGCAACCAATCAGATTGCAGCATTACATATACACAGATTACAATCAAAATTTACAAGTATAAATTGGAAAAGAAACATCAGATTGCATCATTGCTTTACTCCCCTCTGTTCAGAAATGAGTTATACTTTCCCTTTTGATTTGAATGAACCAGCGGAAGAAGACACAGAAGAACTGGAAAATCATCATCACAGAAGGAGGGCAAAGCTCAACTGTGATTCAATGATGCAAGTAGTAATGTGGCTTCTGAACAATCAGACAGAGGGGAAACTAAAGCATGGTGCAGTTCAAGAAGTGGCAAATCTGTTCAATGTATTAAGGAGAACAATCAGCACAATATGGAGCACTGCAAGGAGGCAAAAGGCAGCAAGTGAGCCATACAACATGTCAACAAAGGGTCATAACTCAGGGTGAAAAAGAATACAGGTGCAACCTAATGCAATAACTGAGATAAACATGGGGGACAGAGCATGCATAAGAGACTTGGCAGTACAACTGAAAGTTTCTTCAACTATAGCAAACAGAATGATAAAGAGGGGACTCATTAAACCTCACACAAACCCTTTACATCTTGCTTTGAAAGAGGCAAATCTATTTCAAAGGGTTGAATGAGTTCTAAATTTGCTAATGGGAGACACACCAACAACAAAGAGATAATATTATCCCATGTTCAACTTCATACACATTGATGAGAAGTGGTTTTATCTAAGCAAAAAATCACAAAGGGTTTACCTGGAAAGAAATGAAAAAGGCAAATACAGGGCAGCCAAGTCAAGCAAATTCATACCTAAAGTTATGTTCACAACAGCTGTAGCAAGACCAAGATATAATGCATAAAATGAGTGTACCTTTGATGGGAAGATAGGCATCTTCCCATTCACTTACCAAGAACCAGCCAAGAGGGCATCCAAATACAGAGCAAAGGGGACAATTATCACCAAGATAGTTGAATCAGTGGGGAAAAAGGAAACAAGGAACATGTTAATCAATGATATTATACTAGCAATCATGCAGAAATGGCCAGCAAGTGAAGGTCATAAAACTATTTACATACAACAAGACAATGCAAGGACACACATATGCCAAGAAGACCCACAGTGGCAACAAGTTTATCAACACGGGGACTTTACATTCATTCTGGTGCAACAACCTCCAAACAGTCAAGATTTAAATATTCTGGACTTTGGGTTTTTTTAGAAGCATTCAGTCTTTAATGCACAAGAAAATGCCAAAAGATGTCGATGATATGTTGGATGCAGTACATCAAGCATTCTATGAACTAGATGCAAGGACACTAGAAAATGTATGGTTATCATATCAATATGTCATGAATGAAGTGCTGAAAGTAAAAGGCTCGAATGATTACCTTGTGCCTCATGTTAACAAGAAAAAATTAGCAGCTGAGGGTAAGCTACCAGTGCAAGTCACTGCACCAATGTGGGCTGTTCACGAGGCATGGAATCATATACATGTCCCCAAGCATCATCGACAACCTCCACGACCACTAAGCACACACAAGCCGCCATTAATTTGGTTGCTCATGGCACATTAGGGCAGTAATTTGTCTCATCAATAAGAACTATCATCATCAATCACATACACTAAATCACAACACCAACTAATTACAACAAATAGAGGGATGAACATTGGAGTATACCACAACACCAAGTAATTACAATCACAGATAGTTTAACAATCAAATACATAAATAATCAAATATACAAAGTCATTATAACATCACACCACCAATTCCTTACAATCAAATATACCAAGTCATTATAACATCACAACACCAATTCCTTACAATCGAATACACTCAAATAATCACAGGGCATCATCCGATTACACTAAACCAACAATCGAATAAACAACAATCGAATAAACTAAAACAACAATCGAATACACAACAATCGAATAAAAGTACACTAAATCAACAATCGAAGCCAATAAGGACATAAACAATCAAATAAACAGGGATTCATTACAATCGATTTAACCGAATAAATCAAATAAATAACACTAAACCACAGCCCCAATTCCTTATAATCGAATACACTCAAATTATCACAGGGCATCATTCGAATACACTAAAATAAAAATTGAATAAACAGCAATCGAATAAACTAAAACAACAATTGAATAAACAACAATCAATTTAAGAGAATAAATCAAAGAAATAACAACAGTCGAAGTAAAACGATTCCTTACAACATCGAATAAACAATTAGGACCGAGAACATGCATCTTCTGAATCGGCCTCAACATCCAAGTCGTCGCTCGAAGGATCCGGAGCAACCACTAGATCTGAAGAAAAAGGGGATGGAGGAGCATCGTTTTGATCCAAGGGGACTTCAATCTCACTTGCATGCAACGCCGATTTAGGGTTTTTATATGATTTCACCACCGTCTCATCTGATTTCGCCACCGATTCCTCAAAACTATTTGGACCATATCTCAATCGAATATCTTCTCGACTGTAACTGTGTTCCCCATAACATAAATCATTTTTTATCACAGTGATTGGGATTGGAGCACTCGTACATATTTGTAGATTCATCATCGGAATCGGAAAACCCGTAATGAACACTCATATTTATGAAGAAGAGAAATTAGGGTTTTGATGGCGGCAAAGAGAAGGGAGAGAAAAGAGAAGAATAAGAGTCGGTGGTGAGAGAATGGGTATAGATAAGTAAGTGGGGGAAATAAAATAGAATATTTAGATAGGATTTTTTGTTTTTTTTAATGTAATGTTTTTTTACTTTTATGTTAAAAGTAGAAAGTGAGAAAAGTAATTTGATTTACCTAAAAAGGAAAGTGGGGAAATTTTTTAGGGACGGAGGGAGTAATGTTATCTGCTAGGTAGTTGTTAGCACTAGCGGCCTAATAGACAAACGAAGCCTCCCTCCGGTTATCAGGACCAACAGGCAGGAGCCCATCATCCTACAATCGACCGATCGTTGACCAACGGCAAACCACAAGTGGAATGCTCTCTGATTTCACTCTCAAATGTTCATCCTATTTCCTAGTGTAACGAACGAACATTTATGAGAGAGATTTGATTATATATATAGTCTTGGAAGTAAGAATAAAATATCACAATATATTATACTTTCTTGTATTCTCAAACCCACCTACTTCCAGATTAACTGATTCTGACACCGGAGGTAAATTGGGGGGACAATCCCTCGCATTCTCTTCCTTTTCGGGTCAAGCCGAAGGGCGTTCTAATCAGGCTGAAGGACAATCTAGCTTCCGCAGAAATATAGGCTTAATATTCGCCGCTGTCTCGGGGAATGTAAGGATCAATATGAGTTGCTGAGACCATGACAAACACCAATGATAAAACACCACCTGGATTTACTGATCCCTCCAGAGGATAGCCATCCAAACAGTCGTTGGCTAATATCGACATGGTGATTAAGTTAACTCCTGAAGAGGAAGCCTTGCTGATCTAGATAAGTGCAGAAAAATTAGTCATAGAAAAAAGCAAGGAGAAGCAGGCGGAACAAGCAGAAAAAGAGGCCCAAGCTAGGGTAAAGTGAAGAGAAGCCGATGCACTCCGACTGAAGGCCTACGCCACCAAGGTAAGAGAGACTTCCAGAGCCTGTGAATCCTTTTAATTAAGTCTAATAGGCAGGGAGAATAATGGTCGGGAGGATGCCCTCTCAAGGCTAGCTTCAGAGGACACTCAGAGCCTAACCGGTTCTATTTATCTGACCGAAGTTAAGACGCCATCCATCGAACGAAAGTAATGCTTGGAAATTCATCGAGGTATAAATTGGTTGACTGTTATCCAAGCCGATCTGGAAAAGAGCACTTTACTCCTTGACCGAAGGAGGCCCAAAAAGATTAAATACTGGGCGGTAAGCTACATAGTCACTAGGGGAAATCTGTACAGGAGATCGGCCACTGAACCCCTCCTAGGGTGCCTGGACACTAGGGTACCTGTCACGTGACTCCCCGAAGGCATGCTTATAGGCATGCTTTTTGCCAAAAGGCATGCCCAAATGGCATGCCATTTATCAATTAAATATAATAAAATTTAAAACATAATTGTTATACTAATATACAGTGAACTTGAATATAAAATTAAAGTTAATTGATAGTAACAACCGAATACCATCATAATACTCATTTATATTAGCAACTTTTTAGATATTTAAATATATGTAAATATTTTAGAATTATATTTATTATTTCTGGATATTTCTAGTATTAAAATAATTATTAAAAATATTAAAAAATAGTAAAAAGGCATGCCAAATCATGAAAAGGCATGACTGGCTAATTGGTGTCATGGCATGCCCAGTGGACACCGAAGAACAAAATCTGGCCTTAGAAGTGATTCATGAGGGAATATGCGGTAAACATCTTGCTGGTTAGGAATTATCCTTTAAAATCATTCGACAAGGATTCTTTTGGCCGACTTTGAGAACAGATGCAAGTGAGTATGCCAAGAAATGTAAACAGTGCCAGCTGTTCACAACAATCCTGAAGCAACCCCTGAAAGAGATGGCTTCGGTTCTAAACCCGGTTTTATTCGCCATGTGGGCTGTCGACATAGTGGGCATTCTCCCCACCAGCACGAAACAGGAAAATTACTGCATCATCTCCATTAATTACATGACTAAGTGGGTAGAAGCCCGGCCATTGTCAACAATAATTGAAGAAACCGCCAAAAAAATCATGCTAGAGCAAATAATTCTGAGATTTGGGATTCTGAAGGTGTGTATTGTATAACGGAACCTAGTTTGCGGGCAACAAGTTAATAAAAATTCTTCATCACTTCGGGGTCCAACATAAGTTTAGTTCAGTCACATATCTCCAAGAAAATGGGGCGGTCGAAGCCGCTAACAAGATTATTTTCTTAGGCATCAAAAAAAGGTCGGGCGAAGAAAAAGGGAAATGGGTGGAAAAACTTTTCTAGGTCTTGTGGGCTTATCGAACGACCCCTAGATCTTCCATCGGTGAGACACCCTTCAAATTAGCTTATGGAACAGATGCATTTATGCTCGTAAAAGTGGACCGAGATTCCTATCGAACGGAGGTCTACAACGTGAAAAACAATGACTTCGACCGGAAGGCCAATATAGACCTCTTGGAAAAAGAAAGAGAGGCATCCCACCAAAAAAACCTCAAGTACTTACTACAAGCTTCCCAACATTATAATTTGGGCATCATAAAAAATCATTCTATGTTGGCGATCAGGTAAGGGAGTTGGCCGCCTCCATGCTAACGAAATAAGGAAAACTCCAGCCGAACTGGGAAGGACCTTACAAAGTTATAGAGGTTGTTCGGCCAGGAACTAACAAACTGGAAACTTTGTTAGGAGACATGATCAAAAATACGTGGCATGCTAGCTGACTTCAAAAATTCTACCAGTAAGGAATTTTTTTATATTTTCTTCCAGCAAAGTACTTTTATTTCTGAAACATGTGAAATGTGTAACCATGTTTGATTGTCTAAAAAATATGTCCTTCGCACATATCACCTAATTACCTAAGAGTAAATAGGACGAACGAATGTTTATCTAGGGGCTATCCAAAGAAAATAAGTCCTTCGTTCGCATACGTTGTGTCAAATTGCCAATATTTTACAAGTATAAATTAAACGATTCAAACAGATGTTTATCTAGGGGCTATCCGAAAAGGATAACGTCCTTCACCCTCATACAAAAATTATCTATATATAACTTCAAATGCCTAGTTGGCTACCCAAAGAAGATAAGTCTATCATCCTCTCATAAAATATCAAATACAAAAGATAATTGAACACCTATCTAGGGCCTACCCAAAGAAGATAGCTCATTTATTCGCCACAATCCTTTATAACAGGACAAAACACTTTTATAGGGGCTACGTGAAGAAGAGAGCTCATTCGTCCTTACATCTTTTTACTTTTGCTGTTATTTGTCAAGTGTTTAAGGCAGAAGACATATTTCCGAAAAGATAGCCTTAGTCCCTTCAATACTTGGGGAAAACTTGGAGGAAAGAAAATTTGCTAAGGCAGACTGAAAGCCAAAGATGTAATAT
The DNA here is from genome assembly GCF_009905375.1 of Apium graveolens. NCBI lineage: Eukaryota > Viridiplantae > Streptophyta > Magnoliopsida > Apiales > Apiaceae > Apium > Apium graveolens. The sequence continues at coordinate 120,112,154 of NC_133657.1, forward strand.
AGAAGGGAAATTTCTGAGGTAAAAAACTAACAAAAAATGCGATATATTGAAACATTCGCTAAATTTCTAAGGTAAAAACAAACTAGAATGCAATACGAATTAGAAAATTTCTAAAGCTAAATAAAAAAACTGAAGATGCGATAAGAAAATGTGTCAAAAAACTTAACAAAAGCAAAGTCGTAGATTACAACCCGAAGGCATAACCAGTCAGACCCGAAGGCAAAGGTCTGAGCCTGAAGGCAAGATACTGATAAATAAAATGATTATTATAAGTCAAAATTAAGGACTGAAGCTAATTGTATGACAGCTCTTTGTTCTCAACGAAAGAGACTATGAGGGGCGCTTCTCCTCCAATTCGGCCGATTGGATCCCGAGGCTTTCGTCAAGAAGCTGTTTGTAATCCCAGCCAAGTCCATGAGCTTTCTAGAGCACATAATCAGCACCGAACTGGAAGCAACTCTCTTCGGTAAGTTCTAGTTTCTTTGCCATCTATCGAAGCTATTTACTAGACTTCTTCAGATGAGTGTTTCTCTAATCAATGTGCTATTTCGATCGCTCTAGGTTTTTCTCCAGCTTTTTTTGCGATAAACACTCCGACATGCCGGTTCAGGGTCTCGTTCTCCAGTTGAGTCTTCCTCAGCTCCTACTTGACGGTGGTTTCCCTTCGGCCGAGCTCTTCGACCTTAGCCATTCGAGCATGCGTATCCAGCACCTTATCGGTGATAACAGCAGCCCAAGGAGTAGCCAAAAAAAGAAACTATGGCAAATTTAGGGACAATACTGAATAAAAAAAGATAAAATGAAAATATGAAAAGAACTAAAAATACCAAGGAAATAATAGAAATTATTTTTTTATAGGCCTCCATCGATGTAGTCGAAGCATGTACTGGAAGATCTTTCGGCAACTAGAGACCCCGACATATATCAGGAGTCACTTCCTTCACAGAGTTAGGCATTACGTGAGCAATGTGATCACTCATCAGAATACCCTACGAAAAGACGAACGTTTGAACGACCCCATCACGACTACGCAGACGCTTCAGATGAATCCCCCGGTCTTCAAGCTAATATGCTCGAGCTGGTTGTCTATAGCAGCCGTTCGAACCAGAATGCCCTGATGACTTGCCTCAGTAGATTCAGTTTCTTTCCCAGCAAAGACCGAACCATCCCCCTTTGCCGCTTCTCGGGCAGCTTCTTCTCTGATGCCTTCAATTTTTTCCTGTCTACTAAGGCATCTCGAGCAGATACTGCACAAATGAAATCAAGTCAAGAACATATGCAACACAATATATATCACCGAAAAGGAATATGAAGCGCATATTGAATAAATAAAAACATACAAATAAAGAGTAGTGTTACCACTACCCCATAGCCCCATCAACTAATCCTTGCATCGATCATCATTAAGGGAAAAATTTGGCACATAAACATTGACCAAAGCCGCATATCGATCCTAGCTCCGTGTTATTCCCAAATAATCTAACAATAGAATTACAGAAAGGGGGTTGAATGTAATTCTTGGTTTCTTTTCAAAATTAAGAAATTTCTTTACCAAAATATATCAGTGTTTGAATATGCAAGTGTGCGGAATGAAATATAAATGTATTCAAAACACAAAGTAATTAAACACGAAGATGTAAAAACTTTCTGGTGGATTGATCTTTCCACCATATATATATATATTGAGAACTCTGTGTTGCAAGAATGCACACAGCTGCTTACAAGTAAAATTACAAAGTAAGAACATAGAAATTCTTAACAGATTTTGCCTTTTCTATTTCTCAATTCTTTCAATCGATAATTATCTACTTGCTACTCTTGGTTTATATATCACCAAGTTACATATGAAAAAGAAAAACAAATAAAACAAAATGTCTAAGTCTAATCACATGTTTCTTCATTTCTCTATCCAGCATCTTTGTATTTCTTCAAGTAAGCATGAAAATGGAAATGCTTCTTTTTTCTCAAAATTTTGCTAATAGGCTGCCACATTCCTTTTGTATACAATCAACCCATGTGACTGTCAAGTCATTATCAACTCCTATTTGAACTTTGTTATACGCCGAGACTTTGTAGATTATCTGTTGAGTCTCTATTATATCATCCGTTGAGAGTAACTTGGGTCATCCATCGAAGCCTTGTAGAATCATCCGTTGAAAGTATTTCCATAGAAGTTGACACAATTTCATTTATGCAAAATTACAAGCCATCTAATATTTATAGTTAGCCAACCTATTTTGCATATCATTCTAGTGGTCAACATGACTTAGAATATCCTACAACCTCTAATCCTCTAGGATATTAAAATATACAAGAATGTATTACAAAAACTTATTTAAACATAAGCTACTCTTTCAACGGATGACAAAGTAAGATTATCCATTGAAAGCTACAAACACACTTAATTAAATCCATTAAGGTGTTTTGATAAAATATCATCAAGCCTACAACATATTTCTAACAATCTCCACCAATTTATGTCTACTAGAATTATAGGTATAAATTTAGGAGGACTTGATGATAACAAAACACCTTATACAAAATGATCATTCAATAGTAGATAAAAATGATAAGTGCTGCAAATTTTATTGAAAATTTATAGAAGAAAGTTCACAGAAATCTCAGAAGCCTCATTCAAGGTGCTCCTCTAGAATGAGCAACTTAATTCTTTTTCCTTAAATGTCTAGTCCTCTTTCCCAGCTTCTCATTTTTCTCTTCTATCTGGTGCTGGAGTTGTCTGTTGAACTCAGATTAATCTTCATTAGATAGATCCAACATCTCCTGCATTTGCTTGAGAATCTCATTGCTTGATATTTTTAGCCGATCTTCTAGTATGAAAAATCTTCTGGTATTCCTTTCATCCTTAAACTCTATTAACCAATATGGTCTCAAGTACTCTCTACTTCCAGTATAGGGAATAGTTAAGATTCTTGGTAGTGCACTTGGGTCTCTCCAGATTTATCTTATTTGTTGAATTTTCTTAAGTATCTCTGCTTTGGCTACCATGGTGAATCCAAATTTTTTCTTGATTGCAGAGAATACCATAATTAATATATAGTAGCCTTCATTGAGAATCCTATAAAGAGGCCAAGTGATTTCCTTTCCACCCATGTACCTGAACACTAATCTTTCTGGAAGTCTGTTATGGGCATCAATTGCTCTCACTTCATCTAGCTCATCCAAGTAAAGATTAATATCTGAAAATTCCTTTATGTCACAGATAAAGAGTTGGTCTCCTTTGTTGACTATAGGCTTGGGTTTGAATAAGGTTTTGGATTAAAATGGGATAAACTTGACTGTATTTCTTGTTGTATTCTTTCTTCTTTTTGAAGTGGTTGGGATTGAGATGTTCAGCTCAGGAATCAGTAAGCTTTCCCAATCTATTGGTTCATCCTTGGGAATGATTGGATCACCGTGAAAGTTCACACCAGGATGAACCTTGATTTCAACTTGCTCCAATATGGGCATCGTTGGTTGATTTGTGGTAGTAGACTGAGTTGGGTTTGGTTCTTCATTTTCTTCTTCTTCAAATGTCAACTTCCTTTTGGCTCTCTCTTTCTTATAACTTTTTCCTGATTTCTTTGGTTCTTGCTTTGGTTTCTCATTCTTCTCAGTTTCAGTTATGGTAGCATGCTTCTCAGTTTCTGACTTGGTAGCAGGCTTTTCAGCTTGTTTCTTTGCTTCTAAGGTAGCCTGCCTTTTCTGAGACTTGAGCCTCAATTTTTCTTCTCTTTTGGCTTCTCCAAATTGAGGATGTCCAACCATCACACAAATTATTTTGCCATGCCCGTAGATCTTTGCTATCCTTTTCTTCAAAATTGAGTCTCTTGGATCTTTATGATTTGCAATAGAGTGACCAAGCAGCTTCTTTTCATCAGGTTTGGGGGTTGAATATACTAGGTCAATTAGATTTTTGCTTGAATGTTATATTTCTTAGGCTTCAAAGTCATAATGGCCTGTTGATGTCTTCTAGATGAGGTTTGACCTCTTTCCATGTTTCCGAGCTTCATTTCATCAACTGGAATCATCTCAATTGAGTGGAGTGCTTCATATATTTGTCCTGTTTGGCAATTAGACCAAATTTCTTCTCAATTCTTTCATCAAGTTTCTTCATTTCCTCTTTCAGCTTGAGATCAGCTGCTGCTATATTGATTAAATCAATGTTGTCCATCATTGGTGGCTTAGAGAAGGTAATGGCAGGAACTATTACCTTATTGACTTGGACATCCATATTATGGTTTTGTTTGAGAGATTGGATTTTGTGTAGTTGCAAAGATTCAAGATGGGATTGTAAAAAACATTTGTATTGGCATCAGTGGTGGCTTGGATGGTTGATTGGGTCTGATGAATAAGTTTGAATAGTGTGGATTTAAAATGATGATCACTACAATCTTTGGTGAGCATCCAGGCTAGAGTGCTTGTGGATGAGTTGGGTCCTGCATCTCTCCCTATGTTCATGCCAGTTTCATCAGCATCCTCTTCATTAGAATCATCCCCAAAAGAGCCACCAGAATTTAACTCAAAATCATCACCAGTTGTAGGTGGAAGAGAGTTGATTGCATCATTTTCCCTTAGCATAGAAGCTGTAGTGGGCACCAAATTTAGAATCTTCTCAGCACCCTCATTGCCCCGTTCAGCTAGAGTCTGATATGCCGGAACAGGGTGAGGAAATGTCTCAACATCAAAAGAGACAGAATCTAGAACAACTTGATATTCTTGATGAAATAGTTTCTCTTTATCTGTATCATTGACATCCATTAACGCACTAGCACTGGGATCTCCCCATTCTTCTATACCTTCCTTTCTCTTATTTTCTCTCTAAAGTTGCATCAAGGGCTCCACTTGGCTACCCACCCTCACACCCTCACCTTCACCATCTAAGGTGGACTCCTCTCACTTACTTTTTCCATGCTGGAAGAAATAACATGCATGTGTTCACTCTTTTCCTCTCCTTTTTCCTGGGAGCAACCCTACCTCTCACTCATGTCACTTTTTTTCCCTCAATCCTAAGAGTGATTGAACAACCACTAAGTCATCTATACTAGTCACAAGTTTTGAAATTTCAAGTTGTGTAGAGACTTCCAACAAATGAGAGACATCCGTCGAAATAGCAGTTGTGAGTATCAACGGATGACTGTTGTTAGGCATATCCGTCGAGAGATAATGTAATAACCCCAAATTTTGGAATTTTTTTAAACCCTTATGAATAGTGATTTTGCTGATTATGCTGAATAAGAAAACTTTTCATGCCACACTATGTAGGGGTTCTTCTATTATTATTCTGAGATCTTATTAGTACTTTATATGGGATATAAGTGTATGTAAAGATCGTCAGAATCCAAATTCGAATACTTTGATTTTTCCCGAAAATCCACCAGATACTAAAAGAATTAAGTATAAGGGAACATGATAAAAAGGATTTATATTCAAGAATTATAAGAGAGGATCATAAAAGGAATATAATATATTGAGAAAGGTTTAGGGGAACCCAAGTAATAAGATCCCGGTTATGATCCCTCAAATGATAAACGAAAACGGAAGTTAAGCGCACCGCATAACAGATCAGTGGTCATTAGCCACGTAATTAGGATTTAATTAAAGGGTTAGTGGAGAGTGATGTCATCTCACTAACAAGAGGAAGACAAGTGTTAAATAGATGACACAACCATGGTGACATAAGCATGACAAGTGAAATTGTTTTGTTGGATGATTCTTGGCCAAGCAAAAATTACCATGGTAAAAACCAAAAAGTAGCCAAGCCATAAAGAAAATAAACCAACTAATTTATTTCACAAAATAGCAAATAAACTTCTTGTTCAAGAACATGAAGCTCTCGGCTTCTTCTTGAAAGCAAAAGAAGAAAAGATCAAGTCCAAGCTCCACTCCATAATAAATTCAAAGGTAATTATGCAAGCTTCCTTGTGATTAGATAAGCATATCCTAGGAGTTTAAGCTTCTAATTCTTTGTAAACCTCTTCCAATAAATCAAGGAAGAAGATGGTGAATAGTAACCTTCAAGAAATAACTTTAGTTTTCTTGATTTTTATGAAAGTTCAAGGTAGCTTAAGCATATATCAAGGCTTCCATGGGTATTCCAAGGATCTTTCATTGATTAAAAGCTTCAAGGAAGGTATAACTCTAAATTATCTTAGCATTAAGTTGTTTGGTATAAATGATTATGATGATGGAATGATAGATTAAGTGTAGTAGTTGTTTTGTCATGTTGAGATCTTAGTTGTTAAGTGTTTTTGTTGATTTTGGGAGTTAAGAATAGCACTAGTTGTTCTTGATGATTCATGGTATGATTTGGGCTTGGTTTAAATGGTTTAAAGTGGTTGATGAGTGATATTTTCATATGTTTGTATTGGGATTGATTGGTGATGGTTTGGTGTTGAATGGGTTTGGTAAAATTTTGGGAAATCGCGTAAACATAGCCGTCGTATTTACCTTAGACGGTTTTTGTTCTTAACATCAGGACCCGAGAACTCACTGTTAGGTTTTGACCACTACCATGATTAGATGGTTTATGTTACGAGCTTCGTTTTGATATGTGGTCCGTTTGAATCCGATGTACGGTTTAGGAGAAACGACCGTTTTAAGTAACGGCATTTCGCGACTGAACCATTACCCCTCGCCTTACTTTGAAACATAGGTTAAAGACCTTAAAGGACTAATTGGAGTATGAATCATTTATGTAAAGTGTATTAGGCAGTTGGTAAGGTGCTCGCGAAAGAATCGCCTTAACACTCTTAATGGTTAATTTATTAAAAATGGTGGAGCCGAGGGTACTCGAATGACTTATGTGATTCGTTAAGCGAATAAGTTACCATAAGTGAACGTTAGGGTTCAATTGGTTAAAGTCTAGTTTCTTAAGCGACCAGGGTTAATTCCGACTTATATGTTGTTCATAGGTTATCGGACCCACTCTAAGCTTAAGTCTACCCCGGAACACTCAGGCAAGTTTTCTACCCGCTATACTGTTGTTGTGATGTATATATGTATATGCATTGTCTTGTGATAAATGCATATTTGTTATTAGCAAAGTCTTGCGATATATTGTAGCATGTGATATGGTATATATGCATGCTTGTTCGTAATCTTGATACATATATCTGTTGATTCAGTTGATAATACTCATGCTAGAGATAAGCGGTAATTTGCATATACCCTTAGTAAAGGGGACCCCAAGGTGAACATATTTCTAAACCGGGAGTCGATGTTCCCGAGTATATTATATATATATATATTTATATATATATGGATATAGTTTTCAAAACTATTGATCGAATAAGGTTTATTCGATAACTTTATTTTATTTAATGAATATTATTTGAATATTCATTCGAGGACTTATGACTCTGTTTATTCTATTTAATGATTATTATTTGAATATTCATTTGAGGATGTATGACTCTGTTTATTTTATTTAATGAATATTATTTATAATATTCATTCGAGGTATTAAGACTCCGCTTATTATTTATTAATATCCTTTATTTTATTAAAGAATAATATTTCGATAATCAAACTTATTTTTGATTATTCAAATAAAGATAGTACTTTCATATAAGTATATCTTTGGTTATTTAATATCCATTTCAAGTATGAGTTTTAAAACTTCTACTTCAATTATTTTTATAAGGATTATCTTTATGAGAATATTATTTAAATAATAATATTCAGATATTTCTAATATATCGGGACTGATTTATTTTAATAAATCAGCAGTACTCCAAACATTCTTAAAAATGTTTTCGAGTCTTCAAAATGATTTCTAAAAGTCAGGGCAGATCCCAAAACTCATTCTTTTATATTTAAGATCCTTCTTTCGAAGGGGATTTAAATACTCGCTCAAAACCTGGGGGATCCGGCTCTGTGGTGTATTTTACATTCGCAACGTGGTTGCTGTTTTGAGAAAACAATTTGATTACTTGCCCAACGTTCGGGAAGTAAGTCCATCTAATTGAGTCGGCATAAGCGACAGGCCAGGGTACGGTCTATCAAAGTGTAAGTGGCTGGGTGGCAGTCCATCAACGCGTAAGAGGCCGGGTGGCGGTCCAGCACAAGGTCCTTATTTGGCCAGGGTGATGACCGGTGGGGGATTCATCCATCTACTAGTAGAAAAGGTTACTTATTGGTATCTTTGCCTGATCAGCAAGATATCGGGTTTATGCCAAAATTCTTTTCTTTCCAAATTCATTGGATATTGCAACTCTGTTCATACCTTACATGACAGAGGTTTTCAGGAAATGTATGAGAGATATATATGGATATATAACGGGACTTAATGAAGTATCTCGTAACTTCATTTCATTCAATAATATTTCAAAGATTGAATCTATTCAAGTCTTATCTTGTAGTCTCATCTGGGTGATGAACTTTTGAAACTGATTATAACTTGAACGGTGGTAGTTCAAGTAGTATTCAGAAAGATATAAGTATATTGGAGTATCTTGTAACTTCATCTTTTAAACTTATATCTAGTAAATGATTATCTTGTGCATGTCAAAGATTTTCGGAAAAACGTTGAGACAATGTTAGATATATGAGATCACCTTGCAATAATATTTTATACAGTTATAAACGGGAACTCTGTGTATATTATACATGTCAGAGGATTTCAAAGATTGTGAAAAGTATATATGTATATATATACTGAATATTTTGTGACTTGGTCGCGTTAAGATATCAGCTTGGTTCATTTCTTCTTGACCAAGACTTTCATGTGTACTATGAGAATGCTCATATATTGTTAATTATTATGCATATTATTTTGGTGGGCTTGTTGCTCACCCTTGCTTTCTTCTTTCATCACACAACATCAGATAGACAAGATGAACAGTACCAAGCTCCCAATTCGCGAGCGGATAGGAAACGTTCCGCAGTTTCCTATAGGCGTTGATGTCGCTGTAGCTGAGGTAGAAACTACCAATAGGCTAGGCTTTCAACTCTTGATGTACCAAACTTATGTATCTTTATGAATTGTAATAATGGCAAAGAAATGTAAATTTATTCAGAAACCTTTTTTAGGTGTAATGGCATATAATTGTGGAATAAAATGACTCGTGTTATTTTTGGATATTCATCTCTGAGACTATAACTTGTGGTGTGTGTGTTTATTGTGGGGTCACAGTACTGAGTAGTTGATTGTTTATTAAGATTGGGTGTTATTAAGGGAAATGGAACTCGTGACAACCCGGATCCCCGACCCCGAATTTGGGGGTGTTACAGATAATCACTGATCGATGGATGAAAAATATCCGTCGAGGAGGTAAAAATGAAAGATTTAGGAGTTGAAACTACAGTTGAGTCTGTGGTGATTGATTAAAGATTTGTATGCACAAAATTTTTAGTATTTTCAGAAAGAAAGGGCAAGTGAGCCAACAAATTATCAATACGACGATGCTCACTTGCTTTAGATTTTGGCTCCTCAATGAGTTTCAAAGATGGAGAATCAAGAATTGATATGTTTATCATATCCACATCCAGTGAGTTTGTGGGAGAATTGTGTGTGTGAGGTATTTCAATTATGAGAGAATTTAGTTGTGAATCCACATTTATTGGAGCCACATCAACCTGAGCTTGAGATGGTGCAGTAACTGAGTCTTTGACTGCAGTGGGCACTGTGTATGCACCCTGTGACTCCTCGAAAGTTTTGGATTTCTTCTTTCTAACATAGATTTGAGTTTGGTCTGTGGTGTCCCTACCCCTTTTATTCTGTGCTCTTGGAGATTAGCTATTTTCAATAGTTACATCCTTTTGGGAGGATGCAACTAGAAATGTGCTACTTTCCTTATTAATCACCATAGCCTGTTGGGAGACTATGGTATGGCTAGGCTGGGATACACTAACCTCTTTCACCTTATCCTTAGGGCTTCTTTGATGTTCACCCTGTCCCTCACCCTTCTTACCACCCTTCACACTCCCCTCTTGTGCTGTGGTAGTTTTTAAAACTAGTTTCTTTTGAGAGGAACTAGAGTCGGGTTTCTTTGATTTGGATTTTGAAATTTTAGATTTTGTGGCTTGGGTAGGCATCTATTTGGTCACAGTCACAGATGCCATAGCCTCAGTTGAATGCAAAGAAACTGGAGGTTGGGAAAGAGTAGTGACAGAAACAGTTACCTCACTTACCTGAGGTGCCTCTATGATTGGCAGATAGTTGAGAGGCACTTTACTGTGAAGATTATTCATGTTCAAATCAGCAAGCACCCTTTTTTCTTGGACCCAAAAATCAAGCTTATTTATTGAGTTCTCAATCAAGAGGTCCTTAGAAACATGGTTTTCTAGCATCATAAGAAATCTAACATAATATATGTTCTTTGATTTCTTCTTAATATCTCTAAATTTATACCCTAATTCTATCATGACATAGTTACTAAAGTCGAAGTACTTGTCATTTAAAAGCATATAAAGCTTATTAACCATAGAGTTAGTAACTGCATCAAAGTTGCTAATTTTACAAGAAAATGCTTTTCTAAAAGAATCACAGAGAAAGCTCCACTCTTTTCTAAGGCCCATTCTCCTAACCTCACCCGGTTTGGCAGGATTGAGAGAATAACCCATAGACACAAGCATGGTGCTCACATCTGTGTCTGTGTGTGGAACTTTGGTTTTGTCTTCAGGAAAATGGAAGCATACTTGAATTTCATCACCATTAATACAATAATCATTACCTTTCAGAGAGAAGGAAATGGTTTTATCTTTGGAGTTGTACACAGTTGTGGTCTAGATCTGCTCCACAACCTCACAGTAGATTACCGGAGACGCAAGCATAGCATGGCTTAGTTTATAGTTGCGAATAAAGTCCATCATCTTGTGATATTCCTCAGAAGCAGCAATATTCTTGTCCATCAGTGCCACAAAGTTATTCTTCTCATACACAAATCCAGACTGAGACATAATCTTGACTACGTGTGCCATTGTTGTGATTGAAAACAGTTACAGTGAAAGAGGGGGTTTTGGAGGCGAAGAAAAACTTGCTTTGCTAATAATGAGAAAGATAAAAGAAAAAAAATTGACAAGGAGCTTTTATACTTTCTCAGAAATTAACAAGTAAAAATTTAGAAGTACAATAAAGTATCCAATGAAAATTGCCAAAAATAGCCATTTAAAAATGAAATAAGCTGTAGAAATTCCAAAGATTATCCATCGACATATATATACATACTGTAAGTAAATTCGACAGCTAAGGTATAAAATTAACGGTTATGATTAAAGCAATTCAACGGATATAGATTAAACAAATATTCGTTGAGATATAAAGTACCTAGAAAAATATTTGATTTTCATCAGATAATGAAATTCAATGGATATTCACTTTAACGGATACTGAACATCCGTTGAGATATTAATTTTGACTTAGCCAAAATTTTATCTTTTTAGGAAAAATTAAATTTGTTTCTGGCTGCATTACAAATTGCTTAGACATCAAAATAACTTAGGAATAATTAAGCATACCTAACTCACTTACCAACCTAGTGAAAGTTGACTCATCAAGTGGCTTGGTAAAGATGTCACAAGTTGCTGCTCATTTGGAACAAAATGAAGTTCCACAGTACCATTCATGACATGTTCTCAAATAAAATGGTATTTGATATCAATGTGCTTTGTCCTTGAATGCTGTACAAGATTTTTAGTAATGACAATGGCACTTGTGTTGTCACAGAAAATTGGAATCTTGTCCACATGTAGACCATAATCCAATAACTGATTTTTCATCCATAAAATATGTGCACAACAGCTACCATTAGCAAAATATTCATCCTCAGCTGTGAAAGTAGAAACTGAGTTTTGTTTCTTACTAAACCAGGACACTAGTTTGTTTCCTAGAAATTGACAGGTTCCTGTTGTACTTTTTCTATCTATTTTACAACCTGCATAATCTGCATCTGAATAACCAATTAGATTAAAGCTAGAATCTCTACGATACCAAATGCCAAGTTTTGGTGTTCCTTTGAGATATTTGAAAATTCTCTTAATAGCTACTAAATGAGATTCTCTAGGATCAGCTTGAAATCTAGCACAAAGACAAGTAGCAAACATTATATCTGGCCTACTGGTTGTTAAATATAAAAGTGAGCCTACCATGCCTCTATAATTTGAAATATCCACAGACTTTTCAGTTGTGTTTATTTCAAGTTTAGTGGTAGTGGCCATACGGGTTTTTGCAGATGTGGAATCCATTAAGTCAAACTTATTTAAAAGATCATGTATATATTTGGTTCGACTAATGAATATTCCATCACTAACTTGCTTAACTTGGAGACCAAGAAAGTAAGTTAGTTCTCCCATCATACTCATTTCATATTTAATTTGCATTAGTTTGGTAAAGTTTTTTACAAAGTTTTTCATCTGTAGAACCAAATATAATATCATCTACATAAATTTAAACAAATATACTAGAGCCATTAACATTTCCAAAGAAGAGGATTTTGTCAACAGTTCCTCTTATGAAATGATTTTCTAAAAGGAATTTTGATAAAGTGTCATACCACGCTCTAGGTGCTTGATTCAATTCATAGAGTTCTTTCAAAAGATAGTAAACATATTCTGGAAAGTTAGAGTCTTCAAAACCAGGAGGTTGACTGACATAGACTTCCTCCTCCAAATCTCTATTTGGAAATGAACTTTTCACATCCATTTGATAGACTTTAAAATTGGCATGGACTGCTTAGGCTAGAATAATTATGATAACTTCAAGTCTTGCAACATGAGCAAAAGTTTCATCAAAATATATCCCTTCCTGTTGATAATAGCCTTTAGCAAGCAATCTGGCTTTGTTCCTTATGACTATGCCATTCTCATCGATCTTGTTTCTGAATACCCATTTGGTGTTAGGGCGAAAACACGCGCTAAAATTCACGCAAGTATACGTGTTCGCAAGTAGTATAAGATATAAATCAGATTTGTTCCCACAGAGACTGGTTTAGGTTAAGTTCAATTTATGCACCTATGCAACAATGTATGGTTATCGCTCAATGCTAAGACAAATAACAAATTGGGTTTTTATTAAACTAAGAGATTAAACTAACAATTATAACTAAGAGAACAAGAATGGTTGAATTAATATATATGACAAATATGGGATTCTAACTTCATTAAAGACTTCATTCAATAGTCTTATTGTTCTTAACCTTAGCATGTAATGGTGATGACACTAATCAGATAACACGAAACTAGTAAACGTCAACTTTCGTTGTACGAATACCCTACTACCAAGCATTCACAAAAGAGATAGAAGTTGAATAGACACCAATTATGCTTAGTCCTTATATGTCTATAAGAATTGAAAACATAACGGTTTAATGCGCAAATTATCTATCGTGATTACATAGGACAAGTAAGATGGTTAAAATTACCTACGAATCATGCATAACAAATACATGAACCTATGCTAGCATGGCAAGTTCTAAACCTCTATATTCACTGTCGCTTCAATAGAGATTAATACACTATCTTATATGTTAGCTACACACATAAGATGAATAAGGACAACCAATACTATGATATCAATCAATCACCACACACCTAGATATCGAAATAAATTAATTATTGAAATCCATAAGTAAATCCGCTAGAATCCCATGATAACGATTAGCCCATAATTGAACTCATCGTCATCATGGGTTCCAATGAAAGCTTGGTATAAAACAAGGTCTTAATAAACTGAATAATAATCAAAGTATGAATAAAAAAGGTCTAGGTTCAACAAGAATGAAAACAAGCATCCAAAGTTACAACTATTTTCAAAGAATCACAAGTAGAAAACAAGATCTTCTTTTTCGGAGTTGTTTTGTGCTTCTAGGTCTTCTCCTTGATCTCCCAATCTTCCCGGATTTTGAAAACCCTTTTTTTAAGTATATATAAGCCCCTAGTGGATATGTACCCTTAAAATTATCAAATTCCACTCAAAAAAGGCTTTTTCAGCGAAATCAATGAAATCAGCCGCGCATCAGCAAGCGGTCGCGCACAGATCTGACGCGGCCGCGTATCAACACGCGGTCGCGTGCACTTCTGACGCGGCCGCGTGGGCGGCTTCTGGAAAATTCTAATAAATCTTATTTTGGCCATAACTTGAGTTCTACTCGTCAGAATTAGGTGATTCATCTGCCCACGCGAAGCTAACGAGATTATCTATAACTTGACAATGGCTTTGGCTTCCAAATCTGATCACTTTTCATTATATTTCCTTTAAAAGCTCCTTTCTTCATTTAACTGATACATGAAATACAATAACACAAAACACATCAAAATACCAACAACTTGAGTCCCAAAACACCAATTTAAGATTGTAATAAAGCGTTCCAAGTGGATATAAAATCCACTTATCAGGTGTCAATATGATTCTTGCCTTTTGGTTTGGGTACCAACTTCCATACTCCATTTCTTTCAAATTGGTTTAGCTTTTCTTGCATAGCTAAAACCTAATTAGGATCCAATAAAGCTTCTTCTACCTTCTTTGGCTCTTCCTGTGATAGGAAGCTGCTGTAAAGACATTCATCTTGAGTTGCTTTCCTTGTTTTCACTCTTGAAGATGCATCACCAATAATTAATTCAAACTTGTGATATTTAGTCAATTTCTTTTGTTATGGTAGATTAACTCTAAATGAAGAGGTCTCAAAGTTGTCTTGATGTGTGACTGAGTTTTGATTAAAATAAACTCCCCCTGAGTTTGTGGATCTTTGACTTGAAGTTGGGGACCATTCTGTATGTGATCTAAAATGAATTTCAAATCCTATTGATGGCTCAACAGATGTTGACTTTTTCCGTTCGACGAATGATGCAGTTTGTCTCTCAACAGATAATGCACCATGTCTTTCGACGGATGTTGCACTTTGTCTTTCAACGGATGTAGAATTATGTGCTTCATTTGTTGCTAACTTTTCTGCATTTTCCTTAGAAATTATTTCTTGATCACTCATCACTATCATCACAAATCATCTCATCTTTATCAAATTTAAGGCTTTCATGAAAACCTTCATCTTACAGTCCTTCAATATTCTTATCATCAAACATAACATGTACAAATTCTATAATAATGTTGGTTCCAAGATTGTAGACTCTATATGCTTTTCCCACTGCATATCCAACAAATATACCTTCATCAGCTTTGGCATCAAACTTTCCATGTTGCTCAATTTTATTCCTTAGAATGTAGCATTTGCATCCAAAGACATGAAGAAAGTTAAATGTTGGTTTCCTGCTCTTGAATAATTGATAAGAAGTCATGCATTTTTCTTGATTGACCAGAGAAATATTCTGAGTGTAGCATGCAGTATTTACAGCTTCTTCCTAAAAATAAGTTGGTAAATTTGATTCTTCTAGCATTGTTTTTGCAGCTTCAATAAGAGATCTATTCTTTCTTTCCACCACTCCATTTTATTGTGGAGTCCTTGTTGCTGAAAACTCATGTATGATCCCATTTTCTTTACAAAACAACCTCATTGCAGAGTTCTTGTACTCAGTTCCATTGTCACTCTTGATTCTTCTAACTTTGAGATCAGGATGATTGTTGACTTGCCTTATATAATTGATAATGATTTCACTAGCTTCATCTTTAGATTTGAGGAAATATGTCCTAGTGAACTTTGAGAAATCATCCATGATCACTAGGAAATATCTTTTCTTTGAGATTGGAAACACATTGACTGGTCCAAATAAGTCCATGTGCAATAGTTATAGTGATTCTTCAATTGTAGATTCAAGCTTCTTTGGACTCCCTTTTGACAGACATCACACAATCCATTTTTTTAGAACTCAACCTGAGGAATGTCTCTTCCAAGGTCATCCTGACTAGTTCATTCATAGTCTTGAAGTTCAGATGGGACAGCTTCTTGTGCCATAGCCAACTTTCATCTTGACTTGCTTTGCTGAAAAGACAAGTAATAGAATTTTCATTGGATGAGTTGAAGTCAGCTAGATATACATTTCCTTTTCTCACTCCTGTGAGAATCACTTTGTTTTGAATTTTTTAGGAATATGTTGTGAACTTGATGATAAGTTAAATAAAACACCTTAGTAGATTTAACTTAGTGTATTTTATAGCTCTCAACGGATGTTCTAATATAGTCCCGACAGATGAACTGTATAGTCCTGATGGATGACAATTTAACATCCATTGAGAGTGTAGCTTATGTAACAAATAAGTATTGTAGCACATTTCTGCAAACAACATGTTTTAGTCTAGTAGATTTTGTAGGATTCTCTAAGTCATGTTGACTACTAGATTGATATGCAGAATAGGTTGGCAAATTGTAAATATGAGATATCTTGTAATTATGTATAAGTGAAATAGAGTCAAGTGATAGATAGACTCCCGACGGATGATCTACAAGGCTCCCGACGGATGATCAATATATTCCCGACGGATGATCAACATATTCCCGACGGATGTTGAACATAATCCCAACGGATGATAATATTCAAAATAGCTGTTGATAGTGACAACACAGTCACATGTGTCGGGTGTTTGCAAAAGGAATTTGGCATCCTGTTAAGCAGGATTTTGAGAACAAAGAAGCATTACCATTTCCATGCAAATATGAAGATATTCAAAGATGCTGGATAGAGTAATGTTGCAGCATGATATTAGACTAGATTTTTTTATTATCTTGTCTTACTGTCATGTAACTTGGTGATATATAAATCAAGTGTAGCAAGTAGAACAACTAACTAAGTAAGCACATTTTTCAGAGAGATAGATAAAGCTGTACTTGTTAAGATTTTCTCTGTAGTTTGTTTGTTCACTCTTAAAACAGCTGTGTGCTATTCAAAGTATCACAGAGTTCTCTGGAGTGTAAAGTTCACAACAAATCAACAAGATGAACAAGAAGGATGTTGGAGTAAAGATTCCATTTCTGGACAAAGACAACTATCAATACTGGAAGGTGAAGATGCACTTACATCTTCTTTCTCAAGATGAAGCTTATGTGGACTGCATTGAAAGAGGTCCTCATGTCCCTATGAGAGCTGCTACAAGGAATGAACCATCAGTTCCAAAGCCTAGGCATGAATGGTCTGATCCAGACATTGAGCAAGTCAGGAAAGATAAAAAGGCCATAAATATACTGTTTAATGGTGTTGATGGCGATATGTTTGACAACATCATTAACTATAAAACAGCAAAGAGGTTTGGGACACAATACAGATTATCTATGATGGTACCGAGCAAGTAAGGGTGAACAAGATGCAACTCTTAATTCAGCAATATGAGCACTTTCACTGTGAAGAAAGTGAATCACTCACTGACATTTTCAGTAAGTTTCAAAAACTGCTGAATGCTCTAAAACTATATGGAAGGGTCTATCAAACAAAGGACTCTAACATCAAGTTCCTTAGATCTCTCCCAAAGGAGTGGAAGCCAATGACAGTCTCATTGAGAAATTCATAAGATTACAAGGAGTTCACCTTGGAGAGATTGTATGGCATCCTGAAAACCTATGAGCTTGAAATAGAGCAAGATGAAAGGATAGAGAAAGGAAGGAAGAAGGGAGGATCCATTGCACTTGTTGCTAAGTTGGAAAAGGAGAAAGAGGTGAATATTGAAGCTGTTGAGTCTGAAAGGAATATATCCTAAGTCCAATCATGTATGAGGATTTAGGAATAACTTTTATGTAATCTATTTTGATTTCATTGATATTAATAAAAGACTTGTTTTGTTTTTATTACGGGCTTTATCTATTTAAGTGTTTAAATAAGATATACCATAGTTTAGAGTAAAGCTTTTTATGGATTATGATGAGATCATAATAGTGAGACCTAAAAGATGATAACTCTAAACTTAAATAGTTCCTGGTCGTAGGATTACTAATTGGTAATTAATAATCCGCAAAGATCGGTACAAACTATGCTTGCTTCATTATGAAGGATGTCTGTTCTCATAGACATTTGTGTGGTGACACTATAGCTAGTATGTAGGTGCTTATTATAGAATAAGTTCACTGAACATGACTCGCCCAGCTGAACAACTGATGGAGTTCACTCACGTGTCAGCAGTTGTTCACATAGTGATAGTTGTACAAGTATCCTTAGACTTGAGGTCATCATAGTCATCCTGTGTACACTGAACTATGCTTTGGTTTAGTTCTTAGTCTCCAGGGACAATTATTAGGGCTCTACTGGGTATAGGAATTTGTACACGAAGATAGTGTATGATCAATAAAGGATCTACCCCTTCCAGTGAAGGAAGCGAATGTTCAAGGCTGATCCACTTATGCTAGTTCAGGAATCTCTAGCCAGAGTGAATGAAATTAGAAAGGAGTTTCTAATTTGCATAGAACTAAGCATAGTAAATGGTAAGCAAGTGATTGAATTAGATAGGCTTGACACGAGATCCATGCCTTATATTTAATCGGGACATTGTAGGGTAGAAGGAGTTTATTGTACGGTAACTATTCACTGAATAGGTTCTTGGTATTCTAAGCAGTGAATTCATATTATCCGGATAGTCGCGATATGCTGAGAAGTATCCCTCACGATGTAGAATAAATGTGATTAATTAATTAATCATATTTAATAAATTAGAGAATTTATATAAATAATGATAAAATAGTTATATTATTATTTATTTCTACTACCGGCTTAATATTGAACCTACAGGGTCACACCATAAAAGAGAATGATTTAATGGTGGAGGAATTAATTAATAATGGCTGATAATTATTTATTTATGAAATAAATAATTAATTGGCAAATTTAATAATTGATTAAATGAGATTTAATTGATTATAAATTAATTAAGAAAAGTTCTTAATATTATTGATTTAATTTTTGGAAATTAAATCAAGAGAGAGAATTATTTCTAAAGTGTTTAGAAAAAGGATTAATAATTAAAAGGTGTTTTAATTATTAATAAGAATAATAAATGGGATAATAATAATATTATTTATGGGAAAATTTCAGCTGAAAATTTTGCTTATAAATATACTATTATAAACCCTATTTTTGTTTTGAACCCCAAAAACTCAAAAAGTTTGGAAAACCTAATTCTCTCCACCTCCTTCCTCCTCCTTAACATCGTTTTCTTGGTGGATACCGGTGGAGTGCCTCACACTTGAGGAGCAACTGCTAAGGATCTCTGATCGTTGTCTCCGAATTATTTTAAAGGTTAGATTCGATCCCTATGTTTTTACCACGATTTATATGCTTTTATTTGGATTTTATATGTGTAAAAGTGTTTTGCCATGCCCCGCTGCGATTAAAATCCAACAGAGTCTACATCAAAGGTCTGTGAAAGCAAGGGTAAAGGGCTTGTAGCTAAAAATAAAGATCAGTTGAGCCAAGATGATATGGATGATATTGATAAACATCTAGCATTCTTATCCAGAAGATTTACCAAGCTTAAATTCAAAAAGAATTTTGGAGCAGCCAAGCCAAACAGAAACATGGTTGATAAGTCAAAATTCAAGTGCTTCAAATGTGGCTTGGTGGGTCACTTTGCTAGTGAATGTAGGAAGTCTGATTCCAGCAAAAAGAAGTTTGAGGCTGTTGATTATAAGAAGAAATACTTTGAGTTGCTCAAGCAAAAGGAAAGGGCTTTCATCATACAGGAGAATGACTGGGCTGCAGATGGATTGGATGAAGATGAAGAAATTAACTATATCAATCTAACCCTAATGGCCAAGTCAGATGAAACAGAAAACAAGTTCATCATGCAATCAGGTAATCACAACCAATCTAGCTCATTTGTCTAAAGCTGAGTGTAATGATGCAATAAATGACATGTCTACTGAGTTATATCACCCGCGTGTTACACTTAAGTCCCTCACCAAGAAAAATGCTAAAATTAAAGAAAATAATTTATTTTTAAGTGAGAGGAATAATGTGCTAGAGTCTCAATTTATTGAGTTTGAAAAATTGAAATTAGAATGCAAGGTTGCTAAGGATGAACTTACGAAATCCTTCAAGAAAGAAGAGATTTTAAGAAAGCAACTTGAATGAGAACATGAAGTAATTAAAGAATGGAAATCATCTAGAGATGTTCATGCTCAAATTACTAAAGTTCAAGGTATAGAATTCTTTTGTGATGCAGCCTGGAAAAAGAGCAAAGCGAAGCTTGATTCCAATCTGGTTGAAGGACTCTTTACAGATGTGGACTCGACGAATGATGAAAATCATCCGTCGGATAATCAAAAGGATTATCCATCGAGAGACAAGGAGCCACATCTGTCGGCTGTGAGTAAACCAGTTAGCAAAGCTAAGTTAGTTAAACTGAATGAGAAATATGGATCAGTTTCTAAAAACTTTATTCAAGGAGAATCAAGTCAAGTTAGAAAAGAAAAGAAAGCTAATGTTGGTCATATGTCTATCAAGCAATTGAATGACAGACTGGAAAAGATTGATGTTAAAAAAGAAGCTAAAAGGAAAAATAATAGAAATGGGAAGGTAGGGATTAACAAACATAACAACTACACACCTGATAAATATACACCAAGAAAAATCTGTGTTAAGTGTGGTAGTGTTAATCACTTGTCTGTTAATTGCAAAATTGCTATGCCTACTCCCATGTCTGCACCTTCTTCTTTTTCCAACATGACTGCCATGTCTGCAATGCCTATGAATGCTATGCCTGCTCAAAATATGAATGCACAATTTACTAATATGCCATTTGCACCTAATCCTTATTATGCTGCATTTAGTATGCCTCAAATGCCATTTAACATACCTTACTGGAATAACATGTTTGCAAATAGCATGCCTTTTCATGTAAACCAAAATGTGCATGATAATTCTATTTCAATGATCGGTTTTAAAGGTCCAACTCAAATGACTAAGGATGAATCTCAGATCCCCAAATCAAATGAGGTCAAACCTAAGAAACCAAAGAAAAAGGCTAACATGGCAGGATCCAAGGAAACTTGGGTACCAAAATCAACTTGATTTGGTTTTTATATGTGCAGGGAAATAGAAAGGATCTTTGGTATCTGGACAGTGGTTGCTCAAGGCACATGACTGGAGATTCTACCCTGCTAACTGAGTTCAAGGAAAGAGCTGGCCCAAGTATCACTTGTGGAGATGACAACAAGGGTTATACTGTGGGATATGGCTCGATTTAAAAGGATAATGTCATTATTGAAGAGGTTGCTCTTGTGGACGGACTCAAGCATAATTTGTTGAGTATCAACCAACTTTGTGATAAGGGCAACTCAGTCACTTTCAATTCTGGAGCCTGTGTTGTGACCAACAAAAACAGCAACAAAGTGGTTCTCACTAGAGTGAGAAAAGGAAATGTGTACCTAGCTGATTCCAACTCATCAAATGCAGACTCAATAACTTGTCTTCTCAGTAAAGCAAGTCAAAATGAAAGTTGGCTATTGCACAAGAAGCTGTCCCATCTAAACTTTAAGACCATGAATGAGCTACTCAAGAAAGAATTGGTCAGAGTTATTCCTCAAGTAGAGTTTAGTAAGGATGGATTGTGTGATGCCTGCCAGAAAGGAAAGCAGATTAAAGCATCATTCAGAAAGAAGCTTGATTCAATAATTGAAGAACCTTTGCAACTGTTGTACATGGATTTGTTTGGACCAGTCAATATGTTGTCCATCTTAAGGAAAAGATATTGCCTAGTAATTATAGATGATTTCTCAAAGTTCTCTTGGACATATTTTCTAAATTCCAAAGATAAAGCTAGTGAAATCATCATCAATAACATAAGGCAAGTCAACAATCATCCTGACTTCAAAGTAAGAAGAATCAGGAGTGACAATAGAACTGAGTTTAAGAATTTTGTGATGAGATCATTTTATGAAGAGAATGGGATTATGCATGAGTTTGCTGCAGCTAGAACTCCATAAAAAATGGAGTGGTGGAAAGGAAAAACAGATCTCTTATTGAAGCTGCAAGAACAACGCTAGAAGAATCAAAGTTACCAACATATTTTTGGGCTAAAGCTGTGGATACTACATGCTACACTCAGAATATTTCTTTGGTTAATCAAGAAAAATGCATGACACCTTATCAATTGTTCAAGAATAGGAAGCCAACTCTAAATTTCTTACATGTCTTTGGCTGTAAATGCTATATCTTAAGGAATCAAACTGATCAACATGGAAAGTTTGATGCCAAAGCAGATGAAGGAATTTTTGGTGGATATGCTGTGGGAAAAGCAAATAGAGTCTACAATCTAAGAACCAACATTGTTATGGAAACTATACATGTTATGTTTAATGATAAAATATTGAAGGACTGCAAGATGGAGATTTCCATGAAAGCATCAAATTCGATAATGTTGAGATTGTCAGTGATGACAGTGATCATGAAAGTGATAGAGAAATAGTGGCTAAGGACAATGCAGAAAAATCTATAACTAATGAAGCACATAATTCAACATCTGTCGAGTTACATAATGCTTCATCCATCGGTAGACAATCAGCTTCATCCGTCGAGATACAAAGTGCATCATCTGTCGGAACAATAAGAGAACCTGAGAGTCAAAACAGATCACTTACGGAAAGAACCCCATCTTTAAGTCAAAGATCCACAAACTCAGGGGGATTTTCTTATAATCAAAACTCAGTCACACATCAAGACAACAATAAGGCCTCTTCATCTAGAGCTAATATACCACAACAGAGAAAATGGACTAGAGATCACCCTTTTGAGCATATTATTGGTGATGCATCCTCTAGAGTTCAAACAAGGAAAGTAACTCAAGAAGAATGTCTATATAGCAGCTTTCTTTCTAAGGAAGAACCAAAAAAGGTAGAAGAAGCTCTGTTGGATCCTGATTGGGTTTTAGCTATGCAGGAATAGCTAAACCAATTTGAAAGGAACAAGGTATGGAAGTTGGTACCCAAGCCTAAAGGAAAGAATCCAATTGACACCAAGTGGGTATTCAGAAACAAGATGGATAAAAATGGCTTAGCTGTCAGGAACAAAGCTAGATTGGTTGCTAAGGGCTACTACCAACAAGAAGGAATAGATTTTGATGAAACTTTTGCTCCTGTTGCAAGACTTGAAGCCATCAGAATTTTCTTAGCCTATGCAGCACATGCCAATTTTAAAGTCTGTCAAATGGATGTCAAAAGTGCCTTTCTGAATGGAGATTTGGAGGAGGAAGTCTATGTCAGTCAGCTTCCTGGTTTTGAAGATCCAAATTTTCCAGAATTTGTCTAGTATCTTTTGAAAGCACTTTATGGATTGAAGCAAGCACCTAGAGCCTGGTATGATACTTTGTCAAAGTTTCTCTTAGAAAATCACTTCATAAGAGGTACTGTTGACAAAACTTTATTCTTTAGAAATATTAATGGCTCTAGTATACTTGTTCCAATTTATGTAGATGATATTGTATTTGGCTCTACATATGAAAAACTTTGCAAAAAGTTCACCAAATTGATGCGAAGTAAGTATGAAATGAGCATGATGGGAGAACTAACTTACTTTCTTGGCTTACAAGTGAAGCAAGTTAGTGATGGAATATTCATTAGTCAAACCAAATATATTTATGATCTTTTAAAGAAGTTTGATCAAATGGATTGCACATCTGCAAAAATTCCCATGGACACTGCAACTAAGCGAATTAAACACTACTGAAAAGTATATGGATATTTCTGTTAGTGTATACTGAAAATATTTATTTGAAGTATGTACATTTATTTCTGGCCAGTTTATTTGAGAATCATTTGAATGTTTACATGTTGTCTAATATAATATATTGTGAACAATCTAGTATCAAATGGGATACAGAATATTAGATTGTTAAATACGGTTATATAATATAATAAGGTTCACAGCACAGGTGGTGTTGGACAATCCACGGGTATGGCTGTAGTATTATTTAGATTAGTTTATATTGACTAATAAATAATACTAGTATACTTTGTGTATATTGAACATGATCAAATTTAGAATTGTTCCCTTAATACTGATTAAGAAGGAGAACTAAGATTCTATGTTATTATTAATGCTTAGGTTCTTAATCCGGAAATAGTAATTGACACGTGTATATTATTTACATGCTTTGATTTATATATGAAATAATTCTTTTGAATTATATCATTATATTTTGGGTGATGGAATTATATACATGGTGGATATTATTTATTGAAGGAATCCATGTCCTGATAATATTCGGGTTAATGATGTCCCCTTGAAAGCTCAAAAAGATTTAATTATGTGAAACCCTGCAGGTGGAATTTATTCTGGCATAATTAAATAAAGGTTGAGTGGATGATCAAGGATAAAAGATATTAATTAAATAAATTATCAGTAATTTATTTAATTAACGGACATATGATATTTTAAATATGGGGAATTTAATAAGCAAATAATATTGGAACCGAATTAATTAAATTACGGTATTAGGAAAGGTAGTGCAAATATTAATTCTTTAGTGGATTGAATTAATATTTAATTACATTGGGCTAGGCTCAAGATGTAATTAGAAGGCCCAACCTAATTATCCATGGTCCCTATTGTAGCCTATATATATTCTAATTCTCTTCTTGCTTGGAATTGTGTGAAAACATATTGTAGCCACCAAGGAGCAAGAAGAGAGGATAACTTGAGAAGACGGAGGCCACACTTCGCTCAAGGGAATTTGGGAATACAATAGAAGAGCGTGGAATCAATCATTAACAAGGTAATCCTCTTTTCGTAATCTTTATCGTAAAACGTAGTAACACCCTAAGTCCGTGGTTCCCAACAATTGGTATCAAGAGCCTGGTAATGGGTTCTACGTTTTATGATATAATGTCCATGTCGTAATTATATATGCGTGTATATAGTGATTTGCTTGTATTGGTTTTGATACAGGTTGTTAATCCACTATTATGGCCATATATATTTTAATTATGTGTTTGGATCCCACGTGGTTTAATCGTGGTTAATTTTTGTTTTGGTTTCCACGTGGTTTAATCGTGGTTGTAATTTACACGAGGGTTGATCGTATTAGAATAGATTTTACAAAATTAGTTTTGTATTAGATCTATTTTTTTTGTAATTGTTCCGGGTATTTTGTTATAGTTATGTGCGATCGGAAATCAATTCCGGTAGTTTTTTGTTCCGCTGTGCGATTACAAGGGGCTGCTGTTGATGTTTGGATCGAACAAAATCAAAACAAAACTCACAGAAAAGCAACAGGCACGCGCGCGCTGCGGCCGCTGCGGCAACTGGGGCTGCTGGGGCCGCTGCGGCAGCTGGGACTGCTGGGGCTGCTGCGGCAGCTGGGACTGCTGGGGCTGCTGGGGGCGTCGGGGCGCGCTTGGGGTAGATTTTTTTTGAGAGCTGGATTTTTTTTCAAGGGCCATAATAGTGGAAAATTTATTTTAATTTTTTCCATTAAATTTTAATTATTTCTTTAATTTATTGATTATGTGTGTCGTTAATTATGTGTGTAATTCTTTTAAAATTGCATGTTTAACTTAATTAGGACGACATGGACATAAAATTTATTTATTGCTTTAATTAAATGTTATATGTTGCTAAAATTATGTGTGTATTTTGAATGTATGATTAGACATAATTATAACAACATAGGGCCCCATTTAATTTTAAAATTCCTCAATTTTAATAATAAAAATTCTAAGTGGGAGAGGGAATTAATATGAAATTAAATCCCATGGTCTCCATTATTGGTTATAGGTAATTTAACATAAAGACAAATATAAATTATATATACGTCACCCATCGTGGCATGTAATTTGTGGTGTCTAGAATGTTATAGAAATTACTAGAACAAACTTCTTAAATTAATAAATTTTGAAAGGAATAAATACGGATTTTCTTTATTTCTGATTTGGGGCGATTTTGTCAAAAACGGGTTCATCGAACTTGTAAGGCTGTGGGTTTTAAGCGAAACCGATGTGACTCCTCCACTACCTGAAAATCAAACCATTGATGAATATTGAATTGAAGTATTCTATTCAAGGCAAAATTACGAATATTGGAAGGTATACACGCCACCCATCGTGGCGTACCAAGTTCCATAAATTTCGAATAATTTAAGATTTGATGATGGTATACACTTAGCTATGAAAAATAATATAGTCCACCCCAACGTGGCATATTATTTAGTAATAGGACCGAAGTAACATTTAAACAAAATTAGGTGGTATACATGTCACACATCGTGGCGTTCCAGAAGCTTATGGTGTTTAGATGTTAGTGCATTAAATTTTAATAATTTAGATCTTAATAATTAATGCACCCTTATTTATGTGATGTTTTTATGCATGATTCTTAGGATAAAATGGGCTTTAATCCACTATTCACCATATTTAAGGATAACAAACTTACCGGACCTAACTATATTGAATGGAAACGATATTTGGACATTGTGTTGACTGCTGAGGAGTACAAGTTTTGCACTTATGAACCCAAGCCTGAACAACCTGCTGCTGATGCTCCTGAAGATGAGAAAGAGTATTACAAACGGTGGATTAAGGCTGATGAGATGTCGCGATGTTACATTCTAGCAGCAATGTCGGGTGTTTTGCAGCATCAGCATCAGTCTATGGCCACTGCTTCGGATATGCTCTTTAATCTCAAGGAACTTTTTGGAGATCAGAATAGGGCTGCTAGGCAAGTAGCCATGAAGGCTTTAATGAACACTCAGATGGCTGAAGGCACGCCTGTAAGGGATCATGTTCTCAAGATGATGTCGCATCTGAATGAGATAGAGATCCTTGGTGCTGAACTTGACGGGGAAACCCAGATTGACATTATCCTTATGAGCTTGTCCAAGAGTTTCGAGCAGTTCCGCTTGAATTACAACATGAACAAGAGGCAGTATAGTCTCGCGGAACTGCTGACAGAACTTCAGGCAGGTGAAGGATTATTTCGGCAGACTGTTCAAGTGAATGTGGCTGAGAAAGGTTCTTCCTCTAAGCCGAAAGTGTATACTGAAAATATTTATTTGAAGTATGTACATTTATTTCTGGCCAATTTATTTGAGAATCATTTGAATGTTTACATGTTGTCTAATATTATATATTGTGAACAATCTAGTATCAAATTGGATACAGAATATTAGATTGTTAAATACGGTTATATAATATAATAAGGTTCACAGCACAGGTGGTGTTGGACAATCCACTGGTATGGCTGTAGCATTATTTAGATTAGTTTATATTGACTAATAAATAATACTAGTATACTTTGTGTATATTGAACATGATCAAATTTAGAATTGTTCCCTTAATACTGATTAAGAAGGAGAACTAAGATTCTATGTTATTATTAATGCTTAGGTTCTTAATCCGGAAATAGTAATTGACACGTGTATATTATTTACATGCTTTGATTTATATATGAAATAATTCTTTTAAATTATATCATTATATTTTGGGTGATGGAATTATATACATGGTGGATATTATTTATTGAAGGAATCCATGTCCTGATAATATTCGGGTTAATGATGTCCCCTTGAAAGCTCAAAAAGATTTAATTATGTGAAACCCTGCAGGTGGAATTTATTCTGGCATAATTAAATAAAGGTTGAGTGGATGATCAAGGATAAAAGATATTAATTAAATAAAGTATCAGTAATTTATTTAATTAAAGGACATATGATATTTTAAACATGGGGAATTTAATAAGCAAATAATATTGGAACCGAATTAATTAAATTACGGTATTAGGAAAGGTAGTGCAAATATTAATTCTTTAGTGGATTGAATTAATATTTAATTACATTGGGCTAGGCTCAAGATGTAATTAGAAGGCCCAACCTAATTATCCATGGTCCCTATTTTAGCCTATATATATTCTTATTCTCTTCTTGCTTGGAATTGTGTGAAAATATATTGTAGCCACCAAGGAGCAAGAAGAGAGGATAACTTGAGAAGACGGAGGCCACACTTCGCTCAAGGGAATTTGGGAATACAATAGAAGAGCGTGGAATCAACCATTAACAAGGTAATCTTCTTTTGGTAATCTTTATCGTAAAACGTAGTAACACCCTAAGTCCGTGGTTCCCAACAATTTCAAGCTATTGAGGCATGGTTAGCTCACTTTTGTACTTAACAGCTAGTAGGCCAGATATAATGTTTGCTACTTGTCTTTGTGCTAGATTTTAGGCTGATCCTAGAGAATCTCACTTGGTAGCTATCAAGAGAATTTTCAGATATCTGAAAGGAACACCAAAACTTGGCATTTGGTACCCTAGAGATTCTGGTTTTGATCTAACTAATTATTCAGATGCAGATTATGCAGGTTGTAAAATAGATAGAAAAAGTACAACAGGAACCTATCAATTTTTAGGAAATAAGCTTGTGTCTTGGTTCAATAAAAAGCAAAATTCAGTTTCTACTTCTACAGCTGAAGCTGGATATATTGCTGCTGGTAGTTGCTGTGCACAAATTTTATGGATGAAAAACCAGTTGTTGGACTATGGTCTACAAGTGGACATAATTCCTATTTTCTGTGATAATACAAGTGCAATTGCCATCACTAAAAATCCAGTACAACATTCAAGAACAAAGCACATAGACATCAAGTACCACTTCATTAGGGAACATATGATGAATGGTACTGTGGAACTTTATTTTGTTCCAAGTGAGAAGCAGCTTGCACATATCCTTACCAAACCACTTGATGAATCCACCTTTTCTAGGTTGGTAAGTGAGTTAGGTATGCTTAATTATTCTTAAATTATTTCTGATAATTTTGCAAGTTATGATGCAGCCGGAAAACTTAATTGATTTTTCTGTTTTAGATGAAATTTTGGCTAAGTCAAAATTTACATCTCGACGGATGCTCTTTATCCATCGATTTTGATCATCAGTCGAAATAAAATAGCTTAGTAAAAATCAATTACTTTTCTGGATTATTTTATACCCGACGGATAATTGCTTTATCCTCATCCGTCGAATTGTCTACATCTTAGCCGTTAAAAGTACTGAACATTATCCATCAGATATACTTACAGTGTGTAAGTATGTCATGATGGATAATTGACAGAATTTTGACAGTTTATTTTATTTTTAAACGGCTATTTTGGGAAATTTTGATTGGGTCTTTAATTTTTAACTTTAATTTTTATTCCTTTTTAATCTGAGAATACATAAAAGCCTCATTTCAAGTTTATTGTTACTTTTATCATTCTATATTACAATTAATTGTTATCTTCTTCCTCAAAGCAAAATCCTTTCTCTCTCACTACAAATTTCCTCACCTTAACAATGGCACCAGTAGTCAAAATCATGTCTTAGTCTGGGTTCATCTATGAGAAGAACAACTTCTCTGCTCTTGTGAACAAAGAAATTCCTGCATCTGAAGATTTTCACAAAATGATGGACTTTGTGAAGGGATGCAAACTCAGTTATGCTATATTAGAATCACCCACAATCTACTATGAAGTTATGGAGGAGATATGGACAACTGCTGTGTACCAGTCTACTGACAAAACTATAACTTTTACTCTCAAAGGTAAGCAATTCTGCATTAATAGTGATGTAATTCAAGCATGCTTTAAGATTCATGAGAACACTACTACTGAACCACACACTGATGCAAATTTAGTTACCATGCTTAATTCTATTATCTATGCCCTTCCTACCACTAAGTTAAGTGAGATTAGAAGGCTAGGTCTGAGAAAAGAGTGGAGTTATATGTGTGATGTAGTTACTAAAATGTTTTCTGGTAAGATAAGTAACTTTGATTATGTCAACACTCCCATGCTTTATATGCTAGTTACTGATAAGTACCATAATTTCAGTGACATGATCATGTTTGAGTTATGTTATAAGTTAGGGGAAATTAAAAAGAGAACTAAAAATATCTATTATGCTAGATTCTTTATGATTCTTGCTAACTATTTTGTTGAAGATATTGTTATTGAGAACCCAACCAATAAACCGGATTGTTGGGTTCAAGAAAGGAGAGTGCTTGCAGATCTTATCAGAGAAAGTCATCAAAATCAGGTGCCCCTTTTCTATTTTCCAATTATGGAGGGCCCTCAGGTAAGTGAGGTAAGCACCACTGTCTCTACTATTCCAACCTCCCAAATTTCTTTGCCTTTGAGTGTGGTTATGGCATCCGTGTCAATGACCAAACGGATGCCTACCCATACCACCAAAATAAAAATTTCAAAGTCCAAATCAAAGAAAACCTCCTCTGGTTTCTCTCAAAAGAAACCAGTTGCAAAATAACCAAAACTAAAGAGGGGAGTGTGAAGGGTGGTAAGGTAGGTGAGGGACAGGGTGAACACCAAAGAGACCCCAAGGATAAGGATAGAGAGGTAAGTGCACCTAAGCCTAGCCAAACCACAGTTTCCCAACAGACTGTGGTGATTAATAAGGAAATCAGCTCACTTCTAGTTTCATCCTCCCAAAAGGATATTACTATTGAAACAAGCTCCCAATCAGGAGCACATGCCAAAAGGGTAAGGGACATAAGTTCACCCTAAACTTATGCCAGAAAGAAGAGATCCAAAACCATTGGGGATGCACAGGGAACGCACACAGTGCAAACTGAAGCTAAAGACTCAATCACTGTACCATCTCAAATTCAGATTGATGTGGCTCCAATAAATGTGGAGTCACAGCCAAAATCTTTAATCATAGAAGCACCACAAACACCAAACTGTCCCACAAATTCTATGGATATGGATATGATCAACACATAAATTCCTGATTCCCCTTCTTTAACTCTGTTGGGGAAGTCAAAATCTAGTGCAAGTGAGCATCATCTTTTAGATGATTTGTTGGCCCACTTGCTAATTCTTTCAGGAACTGTTGAAACAACTGTGTCCAAATTATCATCAATCTGCACAGAGTCTACAATAGTCTCCACTCCAAACTCTATTATTTCTTCTCTACCGATAAATATTGTTCATCCTTCGGTTAGTGATTGTATCCCGACGGATGTGCCTAACAGCAGTCATCCGTCGGCTATCCCAAGTACTACCCCGATGGATATTCCTCATCCGTTGGTACTCACTACACATACTAGAATTTCAACTATTGTTACAAGTGTAGATGAGTTAGTAGTTGTACAATCACTCCTAGGTTTGAGGGAAGGGAGTGAATTGAGTGAGATGCTGGGTTGCTCTAGGCAAAAGGAGAGGAAAGGAGTGAAATCATGCAAGCTATTTCTTCCAGCCTGGCAAAAGAGAGTGAGAGGAGTTCCACCTTAGTAGGTGAAGGTGAGGGTGTGAGGGTGGTGAGCCAAGGAGAGCCCTTGATGCAACAAAAGAGAGAAAATGAGAGAAATGCAGGTACATGAGATATAAGGGTGGAAACCATTGCTAGTGAGTCAATGGATGTGAGTGAGGCAGAAAAGGAGAGACTATTTCAGTAAGAATATCAAGCTTTCATATATTCTATCTCTTTGGATGCTGAGACATTTACTCATCCTGTTCCAGCTTATCAAACTCTAACTGGATAGGGCAATGAGGATGCTGAGAGGATGCTAAACCTGGTGCATACAACTGTCTCAATGCAAAGGGCAAAAGATGCCATCACTGCTATGCCATCCACAACTGGTAGTGATCTTGAACTGGCTGAAGAATCTTTTGGGGATGATGGTGAGGATGTTGAGGATGATAGCATGATCATAGGGGGGGATGCAGATATTCCTTCCTAGATGTTAGGCAAAGAATGTTCATATTCACATCTCTAATCCACCTTATTCAAGCTTATTCGTGACACCCAAACAGCTATTCAAGCATCCACAAGTGCTAGCATAAAAAGGTTACTCAAAGCACATCTGGAATCTCTACAGCTGCACAAAATTTAGGCTCTCCAACACAATCAGATTGTGGATGAAATAAAGCAAGAAATTTCAGAAGTCAAACAAGATTTTGTAGCAAGGTTGGATGTTAGACTTCCTGGAACAACTATGATTGAAATAGCTCAAAAATTAAGAAAAGAAGCTGATTTAAACAGGAAGGTTGAGGCTATAGACTCTAGACTGACAAATGTGGAGAAGTCAGTGGCCAAAATACTTGTCAATCAGGAAGCTCAGACTGCTCTGCTCTAATAGTTAGTGGATGCATAACTCCCCACTTCTCATCAACTTGATGCTAACAAAAATGGGGAGACAGACTCACTCATCCCAGTTAGTCAAGGGGACTCAACAAGTGAGGGGGAGAAAGTGCTCAACATCCAAGTCAGTAAAGTAATTGTGCCAGCAATTGCTTTCAATAAGCCACCAGCTATGGATAACATTGATCTCATCAATCTAGCAGCAACAACACTGGAATCAAATGATAAATTGAAAAAATATTGATGTAGCAGCAGTTGAGAAGGAATTAGATGATAAATGGAAGAAGATTGATGATGACATTCATAAGAAATTTGGCCAGATAAAGAAACAAGACAAGATCTTTCTTCACTACTCTCAAGTCAAGCAAATCTCAGTGAATGAAATGAGTCTAGGTAGCTTGGAAAAAGGCCAACCTGCATACATCAAGTCTCCAAAGGCCAATCTGATTTTGAAGCCTAAAAAGAACTATCCAAAGTTCTCATACAAAAATCCCGTGGATCTTATGTTTGAGACACCAAGACCAGATGAAAAGAAGCTGTTGGCAAGGTCAATTGCATTCTTCAAAGATCCAACTGATTCAGTGCTGAAAAGAAGAATTTCCAAGATCTACAGGAATGGTAAGGAAATCTGTGTGGTGGCTGGACACCCTCAGTATGTAGAAGCCACGAAGGAAGAAAAGGAAAGAATTAAGCTAGAAAAGAAGTAGGCTGCCTTAGATGCTAAAAAGCTCAAACAAAAGAATAAGCAAGCTGCTATCTTGGCCAAACTTCAAGTTGTGAAAACTGCATCTGAGATTTCTCAGAAACCAGTTGTGATTATTGAAGCTCAAGATCAAAAAATGCTAAATGAACCCCAACAGAAAAAGAAACCAAGATACATGCAAAGAATCAAGAGAAAATTGGACTTCAGTGATGAGGAATTGGAAGACTACATTCCTAAACAGTCTACCTCTATAACTCAAACATCCAAACCCTCAGTGGTGCATGAGGAATTCAAGGTGGATCCAACAAATAATTTTCATGGTGAGCCTATAATTCCAAAAGATGAGCCAATAGACTGGGAAAGTTTGCCAATTCCTGAACTCAATTTACCTATCTTCAATAAGCCAAAGAGAACAAAGTCTAGAGCAATCAAGAAGGTCAAGCCTGCGACTCTCAGAACCAAAACCTTAGCTAAAAATCAACCAACTGTTAACAAGGGAGATCTACTCTACATCTGTGACATCAAGGAATTTTCTGATATAATTCTCTACTTGGATGAATTGGAAGGGGTAAGAGAAATTGATGCTCACAGACATCTTCCTGAAAGACTAGTGTTTAAGTACAAGGAATGGAAAGAGATTAAATGGCCTCTTCACATGATTCTTTAAGAAAGCCAATCTGTACTGATAAAGGTCTTCTCATCCTTCAAGAAAAACCTTGGTTTTAATATAACTGTAAGGAAATTGGTCCTAAAGAAGATAGAAGATCCAAGGAGTAATAAAGCCAAAGATGCACTCCCAAAAACTCTATCAATTCCCTTTACGGGAAATAGAGTGCATTTGAGGCCTTATTGGCTGATGGAATTCATGGATGACAAGGGTGGTAGAAGATTCTTCAGACTAGATGACCAATTGAGTATCTCTAGCAATGAGACACTATTGGAAATGCAAGAAAAGCTGGATCTGTCAGATGCTAAAGAACTTGAATTCCATAGGCAGCTCCAAAATCAAATAGAGGAAAATAATAGGAAGCTTGGGAAGAAATCCAGACAATCAAGGAAATAGAAATCATCTGCTCAGACTAGAGGAGCACCTTGATAATGATTGTGAGAACTCTTTATACACTTTTACTTTGTTCAATTTTCAATAAACTTGCAGCACTTATCAGTTTTGTCTACTATATTTTAATCTGTACATTTAGGGTGTTTTTTTATCATCAAGTTTCTCTTAATTTATGGCTACAATTCCAGTAGACATAAATTATGGGAGATTGTTATGAATTTGTTGTGAACTTGATGATAAGTTAAATAAAATACCTTAGTAGATTTAACTTAGTGTATTTTGTAGCTCTCGACGGATGTTCTAATATAGTCCCGACGGATGAACTTTATAGTCTCGACGGATGACAATTTAATATCCATCGAGAGTGTAGCTTATGCAAATAAGTACTGTAGCACATATATGCAAACAACATATTTTAGTCTAGTAGATTCTGTAGGATTCTCTAAGTCATGTTGACTACTAGATTGATATACAAAATAGGTTGGCTAATTGTAAATATGAGATGTCTTGTAATTCTGTATAAGTGAAATAGAGTCAAGTGACAGATAGACTCCGGACGGATGATCTACAAGGCTCCCGACGGATGATCAACTTATTCTTGATGGATGATCAACATATTCCCGACGGATTTTCAACATAATCCTGACGGATGATCATATTCAAAATAGCTGTTGATAGTGACAACACAGTCACATGCGTCGGGTGTTTTCAAAAGGAATGGGGCAGCCTGTCAAGCAGGATTTTGAGAACAAAGAAGCATTACCATTTTCATGCAAATGTGAAGATATTCAAAGATGCTGGATAGAGTAATGTTGCAGCATGATATTATACTAGATTTATTTTATTTTATTATCTTGTCTTACTGTCATGTAACTTGGTGATATATAAACCAAGTGTAGCAAGTAGAACAACTAAGTAAGCAAGCACATTTTTCAGAGAGATATATAAAGCTGTACTTTTTAAGAATTTCTCTATAGTTTGTTTGTTCACTTGTAAAGTAGCTGTGTGCTATTCAAAGTATCACAGAGTTCTCAATCTAATATATATATATATATATGGTGGATACTATCACAGTGTCAGATTTTCAACCTTGAATTCTCTGATCCGTGCGGCCTACTTGATCACCCCAACGCCCAAGCAGTCAGCCTTCCGAGAGGTTGTCTCCCAACGGCTCCCAACGGCCCCCAGCAGCCCCGACATCACCAGCAACCCTAGCAAACCCAAGCACAACGGATATGATATTGAACCAACGCACAACATGAACCAATCGTGTATGCTAAGTGTGTCTAATTACTAAGCAAATGTAAGACACAACAGATTACGAGCCTGAATGCCCAACCTTCTATTGACCAATAATATAAGGATACAACTTGATTAAGCCTACAGACTTGTGCTACTGCCTAGCATAAGAATACAACCCAACATATGTTTACAGACTTTTCCCTACTGCCTAACATATGGATACATGTTTAGTGTATACAAGCCTACATGCATATATTACATTCTCACAATGCCAATCTGTGATGGCCTCAACCCCGGGGTCAGGAGTTGACGTCACCAAACATAATTACCAAAATATAAACAACAAGATTATTATTAAAATATATTAACTTGACCCCAAACCAAGATCCGATCCAAGTTCAAATATAATTCAGGTTCTCATTATTACAAACCATTTATTCAACATCTAACACACTCTAAGTTTATTCAGCAACTCATCAGACCTCATGGCCTAATACAAACTACCTCAGAGGAGCCGGGTCCTGAAGGGGCGGGAACATGGGTCTGTCTGACTGGTCTTCTAGGCATCTGCGAGATATACATGACAGTTTGCAAGGGTGAGCATAATCGCTCAGCAGTACCAACATATGAATAACGGAATAAAACAGTAATGTAACAATAATAGGAACAGAGCTGTAATCATGATATCAACGCTATATAATGAAAATCGGAGATAACTGGATATCACTAACTAGCATGCTTTATAAAAACAACATAGTAGTGTGCTATGTAAATACCAGAGTCCAATTTTAGCATGCTAATCACTTTTATAAAACCGATGTATCAACTACTTATACCCTTACAGGAATCACAAATCCAAATTAGATACGTAGCAGATATGTGAAGACAGTTGATCAGGCTATCAACACCAGACGGCTCTAACTGCCATCCCATTTACCTGTTCCGGAACTCAGAGACTAGCTAGGTCTCTGACCTGCTGGAAAAATCAGTTTTATATTACGCGCAACCGAATTAGCCTCTTACGCCACCTCAATAGGCCTACTCTGACCCCAATGTATCCCATATCTGACCGTTTTATCCAGTTTTCAAAACACTTGTACCTATCTCATTTCAAAATCATATATTAACCAACACACATATAAAATCCAGTTCGCAAAGCATTTCCTTCGAGATAGGTACCTTCGAAGTTACTTTTCCCCAAAACAATTTGAAAATAGTGATTTATAACTACAGGGGATACGTAACTTAAAATGTTTCTGTTCTATTATGAAAATAAAGCATTTAGCTATTTATACGTACTGAACCATAAAAGAATGGTCAGGGGTACTTGCCTTGTAACGCTTTACAAAACCCTAAGTAGCTTTCACGCTGACTTCGGTCCTGGGGAAACTCGACTGGATCTACAAATACAAAATAACCTATTCAGTTATACTGACATGCTTGATATTCTCAGATCCTAATTATCCAATCCGATAACCCGACTCGTATAGTTATTATACACATAATCACGTAATCACATAACCCGAATACAATAGGGGAAACACGTATAATATAAATACGTACATTTACAAATATATTTTTAAGAAAATTTTGGCAACAACTCCTTTGTTTATAAGACTACCCGTCGATTACAATCGACGTCAACAATCACAACAATCCACATTATCACTTCACCATTTTATATAACGTACATCACAACACCATTCGAAATTAATTATTTAAGTCCGAATATATTTTACATAATCATTTTATTTTTTAAAAAGTTTAGGACTCAGAACAAAGTCATCACCGTCCACCATTGACTCACCGAAGTTCATTGTCAACGGCGGTATAATTTATTGGCGCCCGATATAATACGAGATCCCAAATAAATTACGCTGATTAAAATAATTTTCTTGCAACGAATATTTTTATATCACGAATATTACTCAAAATTTCCTGTAATATATAAATTATCATTAAAAATCTACATAGTCCTGTCCATCAACACACAAACGGCCCAAACAGGCCAAACAACAAAACAATCTGCATAAACAGGCTCAACAGAATAGGCCCAATAGTAGAGCCCAACTGAAAAGCCCAATAATCAGCCCAACCAAAACCACAGCCGCACAACTGCACAGCTAACACACGCGCCACCGCGCCACACACACACACACACAATCAAACACACACACACACACAATCGAACACACACCCACACACATACACAGGGCACACACACACACATATATATATACATGTATACCAACTGAATAATAAAAAGCCAAGCCAACCAGAAAACAGGGCGGCTCACCGGAGAAATCGCCGGAAAAAGGCAGGAAAAAGGAGGAACGAAGCCCATGGAAGCAAAACGAAAGGAAGAAGATAAGAGCCGAGGAAAGAAAACCGGAACAAAGCAAGAAACAGAGAGAGAGTCGAGAGAGTTCGAGACACAGCCGAGAACCAAAGGGAAATGAGTGTCAAAGAAATAACAGGACAGCCACACGTGTCCTGTTAAAACAGGATACATGTTGGCTTATTATTAATTCGTACTCCTGAATTCCCGGGAACCCAATTTTATATTCCGACATTACATTTTTAACGAACCAAGTAATATTGTAAACACATCAAAATAAATCCCCACTAATCGAAAATGATCAGAAATATTCCGAAATAATTAAAAACATAATTTTCAAAATTTTAAAAATAATTCTTAAAGCTCATTTTATACCCGCTTTTTAACAAATAACGAAACGGCGCGCGGGTGAAACGAATCCCGAAAATTTCCAAAACAATTTTAAAATTCTCAGAATAATACGAACTTAATAAAATATGAGTTTCATGATTTTTTAAGATTTCCTGAATTAAATAAGGATTTTACAAATAAACACAATCAAAAAATTATTTAAAAATAAATAATTAGTGAAATATTGATTTCTCAATTTTACAAAGTCCTAAAATTAATTATTGAAATTATAAAATTATAAAACCAATTTTAGAGATCATCCAAGTATTTATCGAATTAAAAATGCAATAAAAT
The DNA here is from genome assembly GCF_009905375.1 of Apium graveolens. Lineage (NCBI taxonomy): Eukaryota > Viridiplantae > Streptophyta > Magnoliopsida > Apiales > Apiaceae > Apium > Apium graveolens. Next base: position 120,150,106 of record NC_133657.1, read on the forward strand.
CGCTTTTACAAGCGAAATAAAATCGTATAACTCACTAATAATTCACACAATTCAATCTCACATATCAACAGATCACAAATAATGAAATAACAACCAATAACTGCTGCCAAAACTATTACACACATTTTATTTAATTATTTAACCTTTATTACATAAAAATAAAAGAATATACACGAGTTGTTAAACTATCTATTTATGTATAGGAGTCTGATCCACACAGCCCCAACAAAAGCAACTTCCCACGCAGCCCACACAGCCCCAGCAGAAGCAACTGCCAGTGGTTATAAGCGGTTCCAGCATTTTAAATTCCCTCAATTCGAATTTTCCACCAATTCGTTGAGCCCCAACTGCAAGGTAGTTATTCCAGCCACCCACTAGTGCATATTCCAGCACTTATGCATATATATAATGCATATATATATCAGTCCCCATGTACCACACATGTGCCTACCGATTTGACCATGCCTTAGTCATTTGGACTCCCAACTTAGCTCCCAGCTCAGTGTCGCCCACATTTAGACCAACCAGCAATCCCACATAAACACATCAACTCAAGTTTCTGTTGCCGCCTAGCGACTAGTCCGTGTCGCCGCCCGGCGCCCAATCTGAGTCCCCGCCTGGCGACTAGTCCGGGTCACCGCCTAGCGCCCAATCCGAGTCCCCACCTGGCTACTAGTCCGTGTCGCCTCCAGGTGAATCTCGATCCCAAAAAAAAATCCAGCCTAAGGGTCATACAAACCCTCCCACACCTCCTGAGTTTGATGTCCTCATCAAATCAGCAACAACTCTGAGAAGTCCGTCTCCCCTAGTAGCGAAACCAACGCCTATGAACCAAGGCTACAAATTCGTCAGCGGTTCCTGCCAGTATCAAACCAAATCAGCTATCACCAGTTAATTGGATTAACCTCCAAGGTTTATCCCCTTTATTCACCAAAATTTCAGATTACCATGTGTAGTCGCACCGTCGCCTACACACCCACTACCATTCTGACTTAGTTCCAGCAGCGTCTCCCACCCTTAGAGACATTGACTTAGGCCTCCTTCCAGAAAAACACTAAGCTTGTTGCATTGTAGAGATACGGTGCCAACAATAATCTAATCCCATAAACCATGTCAACGACCAACACTTGGACAGCACTCAACTTATGCATTTCCTTCTCACCCTTGTCAAACCAATAGGAACTCAGCTATCTCAAATCATGAACATGTTTCAACCATGATCATGTTCCTCCAAGTCACTTTAATCCATATGAGCGACCATAGGCTAAATATAGCCCAACAAAGCTAACTATCCAAAAGCCAACATAACCAAAACCCAAGATCAGCGCTCTTCCTTAACAAGACCTGTCCCCGGAAGAATCATATGCCCATGATGCATGCCAATCACCATAAATAGATGAGCCACCACTGATCTACACACCACATAATTGTGGTTAGTGTTTCCAACACTCATCACCAAATCTGTAACATAGTCCAGCCCCCGTCGCTGAATCTTGACGCCAACGCCCCCACGCTGCGCCACAGTCGCCATGCCTGTCTCAAAAATCAGAGGCGCCTCCACCAAAGAGAGACGACTTTTGTGCAATCCTTGCACTTTCCCCACCTTGAACAGAATTTTCAAGTCCAGAGTGATCTCCATCATCACCCAACGAAATATCTCCAACATCCCGCCTTTATAACTCCAAGTAAAACTCAACTCGTTCTACTTCGCTTAACCAACGATCGGCCAACATCCCAACTCGAAAAGAGATCTCCTCGAACCTTCTCTCTATGGCGTCAAACTGATCCCCAAGAGCATTTTTAAAGTCACCAAGATCTTACTTCATGGCCCTGTATTTCCTTATCAGTGGCACCAAATTTCTGACCATGGACTCGCCCAACACTTTTTGAAACCCAGCAAAGTCAACTTTGCTCCCACATGATCCAGCCATCATGTCAAATCCCGAACTGATCAACGCAGCTCTGATACCACTAGTCACGGGGTCAGATTTTCAACCTTGAATTCTCTGATCCATGTGGCCTACTCGATCACCCCAACACCCAAGCAGTCAGCCTTTCGAGAGGTTGTCGTCCAGCAGCCCCCAGCAGCCCCGACAGCACCAGCAACCCCAGCAAACCCAAGCACAACAGATATGATATTGAACCAATGCACAACAGGAACCAATCGTGTGTGCTAAGTGTGTCTATTTACCAAGCAAATGTAAGACACGACAGATTACGAGCCTGAATGCCCAACCTTCTATTGACTAATAATATAAGGATACAACTCGATTATGCTTACAGACTTGTGGTACTGCCTAGCATAATAATACAACCCAACATATGTTTACATACTTTTCCCTGCTGCCTAACATATGGATATATGTTTAGTGCATACAAGTCTACATGCATAGATTACATTCTCACAATGCCTATCTATTTATGTATAGGAGTCTGATCCACACAGTCCCAACAAAAGCAACTGCCCATGCAGCCCACACAGCCCCAACAGAAGCAACTGTCGGCATTTATAAGCGGTTCTATCATTTCAAATTCCCTCAATTCGAATTTCCCACCAATTCCTTGAGCCCCAACTGCAAGGTAGTTATTCCAGCCACCCACTAGTGCATATTCCAGCACTTATGCATATATATATAATGCATATATATCTCAGCCGCCATACGCCATATATGTGCCTACAGATTTGACCATGCCTTAGTCATTTGGACTCCCAACTTAGCTCCCAGCTCAGTGTTGCCCACATTTAGACCAACTAGCAATCCCGCATAAACACAACAGCTCAAGTCTATGTTGCCGCCTAGCGACTAGTCCGTGTCGCCGCCCAGCACCCAATCTAAGTCCCCGCCTGGCGACTAGTCTGTGTCGCCGCCTGGCGCCCAATCCGAGTCCCCGCCTGGCGACTAGTCCGTGTCCCCGCCAGGTGAATCTCGATCCCAAAATGAAATCTATCCTAAAGGTCTTACATATACTTGCAAATCCACCAGAAAGTTTTAAATCTTGTGTTTTATTACTTAGTGTTTTAATTTCTATTATTCTTTCATTCTGCATTACTGCAAATCAAACACTGGTATATATATATATATATATATATTTGTTAGGTCCCAATGTGTTTGTAGAAGGGGGGGTTGAATACAAACAGTACCGAATAATCGAATTAAATGCGGAATAAAAAATGTGAAACAAAATTCAAGTTAAATAAGAATATTATTAAACTTGAAAGGTGTTACAACAACTGTATCGATTACAAGGAATTAATCTCAAATTAATTATCACAAATTTAGAATAAATTCGACAGGAACTTTTTCTATTTTTGCAATAATTAGAATCAAATGCTAAACGCGATTTGAGATTAAGTTCTAGGGATTTTAATCTGCTAGATTGTTACACAAGAGCAAGATAAAGATTTCTAGTGGATTGGATTTAACTTTACAATCTAGAAATTTAATCTTGAAGTATGCAGATGAAAAGATGAAATATTTCTTCTTGTTTTTCTTTTCTGCTTTGTTCTTGACTTCTGTGTTCTGGATTATTGAGTTGCTGCTTCTCTGCTTCTTTTTAATCAACAGCCGAATAGAATTGAATTGGCATGACAATCCTATAGCTGGCAAGACTTTCGGTAGGACAATGGATTGAACTAGCAAGACAATCTGAATGAACTAGCATGACAATCAGAATGAACTAGCAAGACAATCCTTCTCCTAGTGTAACTTTCGGTGAGACTATTGAAAATGGCCTAGCATGACAATCGGTATGACAATCCTGATTGTCATGCTAGTTCATTTTCAATTGTCTTGCTGATTTAATGCAGATTTTAATCCAATTTAAATTCTAAAAATTCCTAAAATTAATTCAGAATTAATTAATCAATTAATTCAATTACTAAATAAATTATTCTTCGCAGATATAATTTATTTTCTTAATTAAATTAGATGACTTAATTAATTAATAGAGAATTAATTCTAGTCTTCAACAGCACCCATCCTTCTGCAGATCTTCTGAAAATCACTGAAAAATATGAATCAATTCCACCACTTCAATGTTGACACTCGATGTACTGTCTGGTTCATGAGTGACTAACTTCCGTGACGTTTCTTCATGTCTTGACTTTGACACTTTGATTTTCTTCAGATTAAATCCTTGTAATTAATGATACTCTGACGAGATCTCTGTCACTTGATTAAATCCACGATCTTGATTTATATCACTGAGGCATGATCAACTTCTTGAACTTCTTCCAGTGAATTAACTCCTCAAGTCTGTAGATGAACCTTGTTTCTGAATCCTTTGACAGATATTACTTTGCGAGATCTCTCTGACGGTCGATCCACTATTTACTTATTACATTCTTATTTGAGTTGAGTTGAATCCTCGAATATACAAATAGGCCTATGACATATGACTTACAATCTCCCCCTATTTGTTTGTTAGACAATAACACACAAATACCTAGAGGATAACTCAACTAACAAATAAGAAAAAGATATAAACAGAAATGCAAAGTAAATAGTAGAAAAGTTCTGGACTAGATTTAACATTTTCCAGATTCCAAGTAGATGTTCCTCTAGACTGAACATATCTTCAAGTAGTTCCATCTTCATTTATACAACCACATTTCCTGTTGAGAAGCCCATATCTCTCTTGCTTCTCCCCCTATGAGAATCAACTGATTAAAGAAGATCACCTTCGTTTACCACCTCTCCCGTACAATAGGATCCGCAGATAAAAGCCAATGGTACTCCCCGTTTGAAAACAGCTTCTTCCCTTACTAGAAAATCACCTTGTGTTTACCACCTCTCCCGTACAATAGGATCCGTAGTTACAAACAACAATGGTGTGGTGTATTGTACATGTAGGATCTTTTTCTTCCTCCCTGCTATTTCTCCCCCTTAGTTGAGGAATCCTCCAAACTATTTCTTAAGCTTTTATCTCCCCCTTAAAGAAGGAATGTATGCCGTCGTCTGAAGGAGTTCTCATATTTCACTTGGTTGGAAAAGAAATAACAAGTAGTTTCTCTTTCTTCCTCACTGTGAGTGTGTGATCCTGTTTTAGTGTACCTCACATGTGTTTCACTCTTCTCTCCACTCGTGTTTACACTCATTCTCACAAGTGTATCACTCTTCTCTCATAGCTCCATAATCCAGCTGTACCTGCAAGGAAAATCACCTTAGCCATCCTTAAGGAGGTCACAGGTGGTGCAATGGGAGTTCACAAATCCCCATCCTTGTTAAACTCGTCAGATGAATCTGAGTCATAATTTACAAGTTGCTAGTTTCCCTTTTAGGGTTCCAGATTTGAATTCTGGGAAGGTAAACAATGATCCAAAGAATTTAGCATAAAGATCACAGTTCCCTTCTAATGCCTGTGAAGACATTTCCTTGTGACTCATCAGGTAATATCTGAATCATTGTCAACAAGTTGCCGATCTGCGCCTATGTCAGATCCACTATCCGCAGATGCATCCAGGGGATTTAAGCCTGGGGAGGTAGACACTGACCACTGGCATATGGCTTTTGGATCAGTATCCTCTCCTAACACCTGTAAAGGCAATTGGTCCACTAACGAACCTTGAACAATCGAATCTGACCTTAAAATGGTCGAAACTCTTATTTCCGTCAACTCATCCTTTGTGTGTGTAACCTCTCCTTGTGTATCAAGAATTGATTATATTTGAAGTGGTGACACTACATCAGATACCTTGGCCGACAGGCAAAATTTCAATAGACGCACCCTGTTGAGAGAATGAATCTAGTAACTGTTTTTGTGCCTTTTTAGCCATTACATCTTTTTGAGAAGATGTATGGGGGCTAGCAGTTGTCTCGGTTTAAATACTACTCATCTATGTATGAGACAGAGCTACTGGGTTGACTACAGAACCTTCCTTATGTGGTGCACTAGGCACTATCTCCCTCACGGTCATTCATACTACATTTAGTGGTAAGAGAGTGTTGGTTGGTTCTGTTTTTGTGTTTGTCTTTACAGTCTGGGATAGACGTTGTGGGTTTTCAACCTCATGACTGTCAATGAAAGAAAGTCATTGGAGACTGAACCTGTACCACAGAATAAATGGCACTATAGAGATAATGATGTACAATAGTGATTTCAAAAGATTTTACATGAAATAAGAAATCACTAATGTAGAAAGAAGTTTGATTTTGTTTTTTTTTAATATGAATGAGTTTTTGATAAAACACTGATCACTTAGGGTAAAGTCTAAGTAATTCTCATTCATGTCAAAAGCTTACAAATATCTGCAACATAATGTTAACAACATATCATTGACCGATACTTGTCAAGTACTTTAGATACTAATTGTTATGTTGCATAATAATATATCACTGCACATATAAAATAATATGATTGTGCCTAATGATAAGAGAGTTAAAAATATGACGACTCTACTAGTTCATATTAAACAATAACTTCAGTTAGAGTGTCATACCATATTCTTGACGATTGCTTGAGTAGTACACTAGTTCATACCAACCTGAAGTGAGATTGTGAAGAAGAGATTGCATAGTCCAATAGATCTGCAGCTACAAAGTCCATGAACTGTGGTGCATTGACTTCCTCTTTTGACTCACCAACCAGGAGTACACTTGTACACATCTTACTAGAGTCCAATTCCAAGTGTAATGTACAGCAGGTGCCTGATATGTCGTAATATTCTCAAGTCTCGTCACCGGTGCTATATGTTAGATGATGCTTCCTGATAATAACCTAGCACACTATACAAAATTTTCAATGATAACATATCCAGCTTGCAAACAGCCATATCCCTCGGATAAACCTTTGTTGTTATCTCCAAAGGTAACCAGGGGGCCAGCTTTTTCAATCACATTTGATAGCAGGGCTCTATCTCCGGTTATATGTCTTGATGATCCACTGTCAAGAATCCACACTTCCGGTTTCACCTATTTTAATGCCCTACAACACAAATGGATTAACCCTTCTTCGGAACCCAAACTTGGTTGGGCCCGGCATACTTGTAGAACCGTCCTTTGTCAGGCAAAACAACATTTTTAATCTTAATTGTCTCAACTTTCTGAATGACTGAACATTTGACCTTGTAAACAGCCTTAACAAATTTTTGTTTAATCCTAGGTACAAATGTCTCCTTTCTAGCCTTAGAAGGACTAGCAGTCTTTGACCTATCATGCTTCTTGTTATTCACATGCTGACGAGGAGTAGTCTTATCATTAGAAACATGCTTACAATTAAAATAAGCATACATCATATTAAAAGCACAAGACATACAATTAGAAACACCATATGCTTTATGAGAGTGATTAACAGCAGGCAATTTATGCAGGGTAAACATGGCATTTTTGTTATCCAACTCATGTGTGTCTGAGTTAGTCTCAGTTGCTTTCACAACTTTGACTGGAACTTTCGACACACTTGACTTGGAAATAACCTTCTCATTAGCAAGATCTTCAGCACGTATTTCTTCTTGAATAATAGAAGAGGTCGCATCAAATGGTTCAGCAATTGATGGTTTATAGAGGGGTTCATCAACACCCTTAAGCACATGTGGTACTTCCCTCCCTTTAGCACATACACGAGGAGGGGAGTTTATGCCTAATTCTCCAATAGCAACATTGTAATCATAACCTATTCCAGATGTTTGATTAACAGATTACTTACTGTAGAACTCTTTAGCCTTCAAACAAGAATTGAAGTAGGCTCTAACCTTAGTCTCAAGACCGGTGATCTTGTCTTTGAGAATAGTTTCGAGTTTTCTATAACAGTCAACTCTATTCTCTAGAAAAGATACTTGTTCTTTTAATTTGTCTTGATTAATGTGCACAAGTCTTAATTCATTGACCTCTTTCTCAAGGTCTGTGATCTGTAAACTTAACAGTTCATTATCACGACATGCACAATCTAAGTTACCTCTTAGATGATAAACCATTTCAGCATCAGAAAGTTTTACCTCTATTCTTGACGATGAAGCTTTTCCATCAATAGCCATAAGAGCAAGATTTCCTTCATCTTCATCTTCACTGTCAGTGTCATCCCAGCTTCTTCCCTTTGCCAGATAAGCCCTTTCAGAGTTCTTTCTTACTTGCTTTGGCTTTCTACATTCTGTGGCAAAGTGTCCCAACTCATTGCAGTTATAGCATCTGATGGTGCTCCGATCAACCATCCATGTTTTATATCCACCACTGCTGGTGTTAGAGGATGAAGATCCACCTTTCTGAAATTTGTTGTAGTTGGACTTGTACTTAAGCTTGGGATTCCTCTTGAATCTGACATGGGAGAATCTCTTGACAATTTGGGCCATTGACTCGTCTTCCAATTGCTCCAGCTCTTCCAAGGAATAAAAATCATCACTTGATTGATTTGTAGTAGGAGGATCATATTCTGCTACTAACATATTTTCCTCAGCCTTGGAACACTGTACCATTCTTTCCAATTGTTGAGATTGCTGTTGTTGTTGACCTTCAGCTACAAGTGCAGTAGATGTGCTGACCATTCTATCCTTCCCGTAGACTTCCTTCTGTTGAATCTGCTCCAACTCATAGGTTTTTAACACTCCATAGAGCCTGTCCAAAGAAATCTCACTCAGATCTCTAGCTTCTCTAATGGCAGTGATTCTATGTTCAAGATGAGTTGGCAGTGTTAAAAGGAACTTTTTGTTGACCTCCCTGATTGAATAATATTTCCCATTTATGTTCAGGTTGTTGATCAACGCATTGTACCTCTCAAACACTTCAGTAATTCCTTCTCCTGGATTTGATTTAAAATATTCATACTCAGAGGTTAGGATCTCCAACTTGTTCTCCCTAACTTCCTCTGTGCCTTCATTAATCACCTCAATAGTTTCCCACATGTGTTTGGAATTTTTACAGTTCATCACATGTCTGTTCATCAAGGGATCAAGGGAATCAATTAATATTAATTGAATGCTGGCATCCAAGGAGGCTTCTTCCTTCTCAGCAGGAGTAAAATCTGCAGGCTCTTTTGGATAGGTTCTAGCTTTGGTAATCACAACATCATCTACTATCACCTCTGGTTCAATAACCATTGGAGTTTTTAGACCCTTCTTTAACAAGTTCAGATATTTGGGATTTGCAACTTGTAAAAATAATAGCATCTTCTTCTTCCACATGATATAATTTTCTTTATCAAATAGTGGAATTTTAACGGTTCCAACTTTTTGTGAAGTCATTATGAATTTTTGAATAAATAAAAATTCAAGGAGTTGAAAAATCACAAAAGTCTAAGATCTTGATTTGTTCGTTAATCAGAAGGCTCTGATACCAATTGTTAGGTCCCAATGTGTTTGTAGAAGGGGGGGTTGAATACAAACAGTACCGAATAATCGAATTAAATGCGGAATAAAAAATGTGAAACAAAATTCAAGTTAAATAAGAATATTATTAAACTTGAAAGGTGTTACAACAACTGTATCGATTACAAGGAATTAATCTCAAATTAATTATCACAAATTTAGAATAAATTCGACATGAACTTTTTCTATTTTTGCAATAATTAGAATCAAATGTTAAACGCGATTTGAGATTAAGTTCTAGGGATTTTAATCCGCTAGATTGTTACACAAGAGCAAGATAAAGATTTCTAGTGGATTGGATTTAACTTTACAATCTAGAAATTTAATCTTGAAGTATGCAGATGAAAAGATGAAATATTTCTTCTTGTTTTTCTTTTCTGCTTTGTTCTTGACTTCTGTGTTCTGGATTATTGAGTTGCTGCTTCTCTGCTTCTTTTTAATCAACAGCCGAATAGAATTGAATTGGCATGATAATCCTATAGCTGGCAAGACTTTCGGTAGGACAATGGATTGAACTAGCAAGACAATCTGAATGAACTAACATGACAATCAGAATGAACTAGCAAGACAATCCTTCTCCTAGTGTAACTTTCGGTGAGACTATTGAAAATGTCCTAGCATGACAATCCGTATGACAATCCTGATTGTCATGCTAGTTCATTTTCAATTGTCTTGCTGATTTAATGCAGATTTTAATCCAATTTAAATTCTGAAAATTCCTAAAATTAATTCAGAATTAATTAATCAATTAATTCAATTAATAAATAAATTATTCTTCGCAGATATAATTTATTTTCTTGATTAAATTAGATGACTTAATTAATTAATAGAGAATTAATTCTAGTCTTCAACAGCACCCATCCTTCTGCAGATCTTCTGAAAATCACTGAAAATTATGAATCAATTCCACCACTTCAATGTTGACACTCGATGTACTGTCTGGTTCATGAGTGACTAACTTCCGTGACGTTTCTTCATGTCTTGACTTTGACACTTTGATTTTCTTCAGATTAAATCCTTGTAATTAATGATACTCTGACGAGATCTCTGTCACTTGATTAAATCCACGATCTTGATTTATATCACTGAGGCATGATCAACTTCTTGAACTTCTTCCAGTGAATTAATTCCTCAAGTCTGTAGATGAACCTTGTTTCTGAATCCTTTGACAGATATTACTTTGCGAGATCTCTCTGACGGTCGATCCACTATTTACTTATTACATTCTTATTTGAGTTGAGTTGAATCCTCGAATATACAAATAGGCCTATGACATATGACTTACAATATTGAGTTAGAACATTTTTAAAATCTTAATAGAAGCCAGAGTTACATTCAACCCCCCTTCTGTAATTCTTGTTGTATTGTTAGGGAATAACAGAATTGAAGGTTATAGAGTTGCCCTTGTCACATAGCTGGCTGGAACTCAGAAGGTTGTGTTTGAGTCCATCCACTAGAGCAACTTCTTCAATAATGACATTATCTTTTGAAATCAATCCATATCCCATAGTATACGCTTTGCTGTTATCTTCAAAAGTAATACTTGAGCCAACTCTCTCCTTAAACTCAGTGAGCAAGGTAGAATCTCCAGTCACGTGTCTTGAGCAACCACTATCTAGATACCAAAGATTCTTTCTATTTCCCTATACACATCAAAATTAAATCAAGTTGATTTTGGTACCCATGTTTCTTTGGGTCCTGCCTTGTTAGCCTTCTTTTTAGGTTTCTTGGGTTTTTCCTCATTTGACTTGTGATTGAGACTCAACCTTGGTCAATAGAGTAGGGCTTTGAAAACCATTCATAATTGCAGAATTATCAGGCATAGGTTGGTTAACATGAAATGGCATATTATGTGCAAACAAGTTATTCCAGTATGACATGCCAAATGGCATTTGAGGCATATTGAATGCAGTATAGTAAGGATTTTATGCAAATGGCATATTAGCAAATTGTGCATTCAAATTTTGTGCAGGCATAGCATTCATAGGCATTGTGGGCATGTTGGGAAATGAGGGAGGTGCAAGCATGGGTGCAGGCACAACAGATTTGCAATTAACAGATAAATGATTAACACTACCACACTCAACACGGATATTTTTAGGTGCATATATATATTAGGTGTGTAGTTGTTATGTTTGTTAATTCATAATTTCCCATTCCTGTTGTTTTTCCCTTTGGAATCTGCCTTGACCTCAATTTTCCCCACATCGACTCTTTTGTCCTCCTCGAATTGACTTGATTCTCCTGTAATAAAGTTCTTAGAAACTGATCCATATTTCTCATTGAGTTTAGCTAGCTTGGCTTGGCTAATTGGCTTTTGTTCTTTCAACGGATGAGCATCCTTATTTTTCAACGGATAATTACTTTTATCTTTCGACGGATAAACTTCATCATTTGTTGATTCTACATCCGTCGATAATCCTTCTACCAACTCAGAATCTAGTTTCTCCTTGCTGTTTTTCCAGGCTTTTCACAGAATGATTCTATACCTTGAACCTTAGTGTAATAACCCCAAAAATTTTGGACTTTTTGCAATCCTTATGAATAGTGATTTTGCTAATTAAGAAAATTTTGCATGCCACACTATGTAAGAGTTCTTTTATTGATATTCTGAGATCTTATTAGTACTCCATATGGTATATAAGTGTATGTAAAGATCGTCAGATTCCAAATTCGAACACTTTGATTTTTTCGGAAAATCCACCAGACACCGAAGGAATTGAGTATAAGGTAACATGATTAAAAGGATTTAAATTCAAGGATTATAAGTGAGGATCATAAAAAGAATATAAAATATTGAGAAAGGTTAGGGGATATATTCCCTCAAATGATCAACGATATTGAGCGATAACGAGCCGTAAAATAATTTAATGATCAAGGACGAATGCATGCAAGTAGTATGGGGAGAAAGCTTCCAAGAGAAGCTAAAACAAGTGGTTAAGAGTTTAAGATACCATCCGCCATAATTATCCAACACTTGGCAAGGGAATGATGTCACTAAGATGATGTAATCACTTTAAATAAGTGGATTAGTATAGATATTATCAAACCACGCATTTGGACACATTATTCAAAATCAACCAAGCAAGCCAAAGACTACTTCATCTTTTTTTCATGAAAAACCCGAGAGGAAAGAGAATAAAAATGGAGGAGAAAGAAAAGCTTGTATCTTGAGTTTCCCTTGGCCGTTTTGCGCGTTCTACCTATCAAATTAAAGCCCTCGAGAAGCTCTACACAATTAGGATAACCACTATCCTCACCTTCTTGATTTCCATACCTGTTTTTAACATTTTGCAGTTCAGGGATTAGTGTTTCAAGAATTAAATTTGTGTTCTTGATTTTGTTTTGAGGTTTTAATCATTATAAGGCTAGTTAAGGATCATCTAAGGTTTGTTAAGCATTATACACTCTCCGAGGAAGATATAACCTCTTCCCGTCTTTGTGTTTAAGCCATACCATGAGTTTTAAACTTGTTCTTTAAGAGATCTTGGATGTTTGTATGATTTTAGAGTAGTTATAAACTTTAAATGGAAGTTATGAGTTATTATGTAAATGGATGATTGTGAGGAACTTGTTTTGGTGTATGATAAAATTGAGGGGCTGTTTGTAATGTTATAATGTAGTATGTTAATTGTTAGGTTGGTTTGGTATGGTTGTGGTCTTGTAATAAAATTTGGGAATCGCTAAGTTATAGCCGTCGTAATGCCCAATTTTCCTTAGACTATTTTGTGCATAACTTTTGCACCCGAATACTCACTACCATAAACTGACCACCATTATTAGATAGTTTATGATTCAAGCTTCGTTTTGATATGTGGTTCGCTTAGATCCGATTTACGGTTTAGGAGAAACGACCGTTTTAAGTTACGGTGTTTTGCTAACGAACCTTTGCCCCTCGCTTAACTTTGAAACCTTGTTTAAGGCCTTTAAAAGACTAATTGGATTACGAAACAATTATGTAAGGTTAATGGCTCAGTTGGTAGAGTATCCACGAAAGCGTCTCCTTAAAATTTGTAACGGTTAATTTATTAAAAATAGGGGAGCCGAGGGTACTCGAGCGACTTATGTGAATCGTTAAGCGCAAAAGCGAACGTTAGGGTCCAATTGGTTAAAGTCTAGTTTCTTAAGCGACCGTGGTTTAATTCCAACTTATATGTTATTTATATGGTTACCAGACTCGCCCCAGGCCTTTTACCACCCCCAGTCACTCAGGAAAGTTTTCTACCCGTTATACTGTTGTTGTGACGTAAATATATTAATGCATTATCTTGAGATAAGTGCATGACTGTTATTAGCAAATCTTGCGATATATTGGAGCATGTTGATATAGTATATATATGCATGTTGTGAAATCTTGATATTCTATTATCAATTCAAATGCTTATAAACAGCATAATACCTATGTTAGAGATAAGCAGTAGTTGCGTATACCCTTAGTATAAGGGACCCAAAGGTGAACATTTTTCTAAACCGGGAGTCGATGTTCCCGAGTATAATATATATATATAGTTTTCTATAACTATTAATCGAATAAGGTATATTCGATAGTTTTGAATGATAATCAAACTTATTTTCGATTATTCAAATAAAGATCGTACTTTCGTATAAGTATATCTTTGTTATTATTATTCGTTTCAAGTATGAGTTTTTAAAACTTCTACTTCATTTATTTTTATAAAGATTATCCTTTATGGGAATATTATTTATATAATAATATTCAGATATTTTCCAACATATTGGGACTGATTTATTTTATTAAATCAGCATTACTCTAAACATTCTTAAAAATGTTTTCGAGTCTTTAAAATGATTTTAAAAGTTAGAGCGGATCCCAAAACTCGTTTTCAAATTTAAGATCTTCCTTTTGAATGGGACTTGAATACTCGCTCAAAAATCTGAGGGATCCGGCTCTGTGGTGTATTTTATATTCGCAACGAGGTTGCTGTTTTGAGAAAAAAAATTTATTACTTCCCCAACATTCGGGAAGTAAGTCTATCTAATTGAGTCGACATAAGCGACATGCCGGGGTACGGTCTATGAAGGTGTAAGAGGCTGGGTGACAGTCCATCCACGCTGATATCCCACCCATGATCTTGGGCTCACGATAATAGTTTTGCCCTAAAGATTGGAGGCACTAATTGTATGGAGAGAAGTGCGAGATTTACAAAAACATAAGAGCTCAAGTACATTTCCATGCCGAAAGAGCTCAACATGCGCCAAAGGAGGTGGTTATAGCTAATCTAGGATTACGATTATGAGATTCTTTATCATCTAGGGAAAGCCAATATAGTAGCTAACGCCCTTAGTAGAAAGGGGAGACTCAAGATGATAATGTCTTTGGAAGAATTGGTAAGAGATTTCGAGAAAATGGAAATAGAAATGAAGGTAACTGGAGCCGGTACCGAAAAGCGGTTTGAGATTGTAATGCAGCCCGAATTATTGGAAAAAAGCATATTGTGCCAAGAAAAAGTGATGAGTGAAGGCAGAGAGCCAATGTCGGGAGAATAGATTAATACCGAGAAAGATGATAAGGGAATAATGAGGTATTCCGACAAAAATTGGGTTTCAATGTTCAAGAGCTTAAAGATGAGATCTTAGATGAAAGCCCTAGTTTGAGGAATAAGATTTAGAGCAAACCCTGAATGTGATAGTCAGGGAGGTCGCCATCAAGATAGAAGGAACCCGTAACATAATGAAGTGGTAAATGAGGATTTAAAACATGTATAATGACCCCGATTATGGGGAGGAGGAGGGAACGTTCATACTAAGGAAACATAAGTTGAGTATGGAAAGGAGACCCGAGATGGTACTCCTATACGGAAATTCATGGACATGTCTAAACAGAATTTAGACTATTATCCCCAACCACCACCCTGAGGAAATAATACGGTGGGAAATTCTTTCAGGACCTTTAAGTCGCTAAGCTCTCAAAGTTCCAAGGAACAAGTTGACCCAGTCGAGGCAAGAGCCTGGCTAAAGGAAATAGAGGAATCATTGGAGATTCTAAATGATTGACGAAGCGCAAAAGACTATTTTTGCTACTTACCTTCCTAAGAGAGAGGCCACCCACTCGGGGAAAGCTAAGGAAGATAGAGAGATAGTGTAGAAGTTTTAAAACCAGGCCGGAGGCGGACAAGTATGATGAATCATGAATCTAGGTTGTGAAAGTCATCAAGGTTCGTCTGAAGGACACGAGTCCATAATGACGGGATGTTTGAAATTAATGCTTATGTTGTGTTGGTTCTTGAAATGATTGCAATAGAAAGGAAAATAAAAAGAAACTGAAGTGGAAAGGAATATAAAGGCAATAGAGTTTGAGGAATGATAAGGGAGTTGGGTATGAGGAAACCCTAAAGACTCGTAGTAATAGAAATAGAAAAGTAGGTGATCATCAGGATGAGGGTGATTCACTGTGAGTTAAAGTTGATGGGTGAAGGCATAAATAATATATATATATATATATATCATCCCCTTTAAGTTGGGAGTATTCGAAACACTTCGAGATGGATTGATGGGCTAATAAGAAAATACGGATGGGCCGAGGAGACATGAAAGTAAGAAATTAGGAAATTGGATGAAGGAAGTGACCTTCAAGAATGTGAAGTGTAGGTAAGACCGGCGGCTTGATACCCAGAAAGGGAGACACCATGTATAAAAGATATCCCAACATTGAGATGATGGTTGAGATAAATAATGAAGATAAATGAATAGTTAGAACTAAAAAGTTCACATTGAACACGACCAATATCTTCCATAACATCCCTGTTATTATTACCAAATCAGGAAAGAAAAGCGGATACCCATTATTATCTTTTGAAGGCCATATGGGTTGACTTATTATGAAATTTGGTATAGACTATCGAGGTGGGAATGATTGAATAAGATAATCTGTTATTCCCAAGGAACTAACAATGAAATTTACAGAAGGGGGGTTGAATGTAAATCTCAAAACTTTTTCAAGTTTTGAGCAGTTTCGAAGGCTAAGTGTTTGATGAACAGTTGTGTGTGAATTGCTTTGAGCAGGTGCAAACAGATGTATATTCAAGACACAAAATGTAAAGAACACAAAGGCTTTAAAAACTTTTCTGGTGGATTTGTTGTTCCACCAGAGATGTGTATTTCAGAAAATTTATGATTCAAAGAATTGATCACAGCTGCGTCCTAGTACAAACTAGATGATTTTCTGTCTATATTTTTCTAAACAGCTCTGGAAAATTCATCATCTAATTACTAGCTGCAACTTGGTTTATATATCACCAAGTTTACAAGTGAAGACAAAAATAAAATACAATTTTTAAAATAGTTCTTCACATGTTTCTTCTTCATTTCTCTATCCAATGCAATCTAGGATAATCTGTGAATCTTTGAATACTTCCTTGTTTGCACCAGAATGGAAATGCTGCATTTTCTTGATTCCTCCAAGAGGCTACCACATTCCAATTTGTCTCTGTCAACCCATGTGTCTCTGTCAGCTTATGAATTGTCACTGTCAACTGCTATTGAACTGAGCATCCGTTGAATCTTTTCATCCGTTGATGGCTTTATCCGTTGATACTTTATCAGTTGAAGCTTTACCCGTTGATGCACTCATCCGTTGATGGATGTTATCCGTTGAAGCTTTAGAGACATCCGTTGAAGCTTTGTTTCTCATCCGTTCAAGGCCTTTAATCTATCAGTTGATACTACTTCATTTATACAAAATTACAAGGCATGAAATATTTACAATTAGCCCTCCTATTTGCATATCCACTAGTAGTCAATATGACTTATAATTTCCCACAACTTCTAAGAATTATAACTTAAATACAGAAACTGAAATGTGCTACAATACTAAACTTATTTCTAAGTAAAGCTACTCCATCAACGGATAGACAGAGTGGTCTTATCCGTTGAGGCTACAAACACTAGATTTCTACTTAAGTGTTTTGCTTAACTTATCATCAAACTAATACACATATTCCTAACAATCTCCCCCTATTTATGTCTACTAGAATTGTAGGCATAAATTTAGGTTTAACTTGATGATAACGAAACACTTAACAAATATATGAGCTGAAATCAAGTAAAAATTCAAAAGTGCTGCAAAAGTGTATGTACTGAGATAGAATTGAAGAATTACATTATTTCCAAGGATGCTCCTTTAGACTGAGCAAATTATTTTCTTTTCCTTTGTTCCCTTATTTTCTTCCCTAACCTCCTGTCATTTTCCTCTACTTGGAGTTGGAGTTGTCTGTAGAATTCAGCTTCATCTTCTTCACTGATATCCAACTTAGATTGCATGTCCTTGAGAGTTTCATTATTGGCAATTTTATGCCGGTCTTCAAGTCTGAAAAATCTTCTGACTCCTTTATTGTCTCTGAACTCCATCAGCCAATGAGGTGATTTATGAATTGTAATTCCATGCTCAGGGATAAGTAATGTTCTAGGCAAGGAATTAGACTCCCACCAAGTTTTCCTTATGCTGGCAATCTTGTTGAGAATCTCAGTTTTGGCAGTCCTGGTAAAGCTAGAATCCCTTTTGATAGCTGAGTAGACTCTAACCAAGGTAGAATAACCCTCATTCAGAATTCTTTGAAGAGGCCAAGTCCTTTCCTCACTTCCTTTATACTTGAACACTAGCCTTTCTGGTAGCTGTTTGTAGGCACTTATTCCCCTTACTTCCTCCAGCTCATCCAGATAGAGTTCAATATCTGTATACTCTTTTATATCACAAATGTGAACATAATCGTCCTTTAAGGCTTGTGGCTTAGGCTTAGGTTTATGTTTCTGGGTGAATTTACTTAAGGTTGGGGGAGGTGTTGATTTGGATTTTCTTTTCAGTTTTTTTGGAGGTGGAGAGGTAGTTAGGAAGGTAGGCAAGTTGATGGTGTCCCAATCAATAGGTTCCTCTTTAGGGATGATTGGTTCACCATGGACATTTATACTGAGATCAGCAACAAAAGGTTCAGGAATGGAAGGTAGTGGTTTAGATTTTGATTGGGTTTCCACAGTGTCATCTCCACTCTTCCTTTTTGCATTGGCCTTCTTTCTTTTCCCTTTCTACCATTCCTTTCTTTTCTCCCTTCTTTCCTCCATATTCTCACCAACCACATTCCCCATATCCATATTTCTGCTTTCAATCTTGTCTTCTTCACTCTTGTCTTCAATCTTCTTCTTTTCTTCAGTCTGACTTGACTTTAGCTATTTTCAAGCTTTGTTTGTGCTCTTTTGTCAGCCTTCAGCTTTTTAGCTTCTTCGTTTAACCTCATGGTTTCTTCCCTCTTGGCTATTGAGAATTTGGGATGTCCTTGCATCACACATATACTCTTTCCCTCTCTATAGATGATAGCCATATTCATTCTTTCCACTACATCCTTGGTCTCTTTATGCTTTATGATGTTACCACCCAAAACTTTGTCTTCATCAGGCTTTGGAAGAGGAAAATCCACTTCTTTTAGTTGAACAAAGTTTAGAGGGTTCTTTGTAGAGTCCTTGTTGGATCTAGTGGATGGCTTGAGTACCATGGGCTTCAGGTTCTTGAAAGAAGTTTCTCCAACCTTATTCCTCCTTACTGGCTTGTGCTCCATTGTGATTTGCTCAACTTTTGTGCTATGTTTCACAAATAATGATTTTGTAGTTGTAGAGCCAAACACCTATTGCATCCTTTCATCAATTTTTGTCCTTTGCTTTTTCACCTTCATCTCAGCTGCTGCTAGCTGGATTAGATCAATTCCATCAAGCTTTCCTTTGATTTGAAGTGTTGGAGAAGTAGTGATGGTAGGAACTAGCACTTTGGATATTTGAATGTTTGTAGATGGCTCCCCTCCCCCTTCCACTTTATTCTCCCCCTTTTTGTTATCATCAAGGAGAGGAGTCAAGCATTGTGCTTTAGCCAGTTGCATTAGAAGACTGGTCTGAGACTTTTGATTTTGAAGAATGGTGACCACAGAGTTTTCAATAACTTGAACTCTGTCCTCCAATTTGGCCAGCTTCTTTTCAGTATCTGATTCTCTTCTCAGTCTCAGTAATAGGTCCTGCATGGTACCATAGGGCATGATTGAATCCAGCTTCTCAGAATTGTAGGACTTCAAGTCAGCTATATCCTTCTTGAGTTCATCCACACTCAGATTCTGTCTTAATTGTTGTAGCTTCATGAGATGTAGAGAATTTGGTGGGCTTGAAGAATAGCCTTGGTACCAGCATTTGAGGTGTTCTGAATGGCCTTTTGGATAGACATGACTTGTTTGACTAAGGATACATTGAATTGTCCTGGTGTAGACTCCTTTGTCAATGCCCATTTAGGTAAATCTGGAATAGAACTTGGGCCTTCATCTCCCCCTAAGTTCATGCTTCCATCAAATGAAACAGAGTCATCATCATTAGAATTTACTCCAAATTCTTTAGATGGCTCACCAGCTGTAGAAAGCATCAAATTGACAACAGCTTTATCCCTTTGTAGAGATTCTGAAGTATGTACTAGATTTAAAGTCTTCTCTGCCTCCTCATTGCCCTGAGTAGCCAACAGTTGATAGGCTGACACAGGATGAGTAAAAGTGTCAGCATCCAAGGAAATGTTATCAATTACAGCTTTGTAATGTTGCTAAAATTTTCTTTCCTTTTCAGCATCATCCACAATCATTGACTCATGAGCAATGGCTGGATCCACCCTTATACCTTCTGTACCTGCTTTTCTCTCAATTTCTCCGTTTTCTTGCATCAGGGGCTCCCCCTGGCTCACACTCCTCACACCCTCACCTTCACCTACTAAGGTGGCACTCCTCTCACTTTCTTTTGCCATGCTGGAAGAAATAGCATGCATATTTAGACTCTCAAGCTCTCCTTTTGCCTGGGAGCAACCCAGCCTCTCACTCAAATTTTCACTCCCTTCCCTCAATCCTAGAAGTGATTGTACAGTAACCATGTCTTCTACACTTGGAATTAATTCAGTTGTTTGTGTAGAAGCTATCAACGGATAAGAAGTATCCGTAGAAGTGGAAACTGATGGTATCAACGGATAACTGCTGTTAAGTTTATCCGTTGAAGAACAACCACTTGTCAACGGATGAGAGATATCCCTTGAAGAAGGAAAAGAAGTTGAAATTGAAAGTGACATAATTGTTGAATCTGTGTGGATTGATTTTAATTTAGGTGACAGATTCTTCAACTAAGTCTGAAAGAATTGGCTGATGATCCAACAAATCATCTAAAAGATGATGATCACCAGTATTTGAGTGGGGCTCCTCCCTGAGTTGTAAAGAGGGAGAATCAGGAATTGATCTGAATATCATGTCCAAATCCAGAGATGGTGATGGAGAATTTGGTGATTGATGTGTGTCAATTTTGAGAGAATGGGGATATGACTCCACATTTGTTGGAGTCACATCAAGCTGAATTTGAGAAGGCATAGATATAGGTGGGTGTATCTGTGCAGTGTGTGCACCCTGTGTGGAAACTAGGGTTTTGACCCTTTTTCTTCTTGTAAAGGCTTTTACAGGTGAGTGTGTGGCTTCAGTGTCCCTCCCTCTTTTGTTCTGTGTCCCTGGTTGGGGACTATTTTCAATAGTTGTACCATTTTGGGAGGATGCAACTAGGGATGAGTTTGAATCCTTTTCAACAACCACAGTCTTTTGAGAAACTGTGGCTTGGCTAACTGGGGTACCACTAACCTCTCCTACCTTATCCTGGGGGTTTTCTTGATGTTCACCCCTCTCCTCACCACTCACACCCTGTTCACTCCCCTCAGGGTTTATGGTAGTTGTTACAACTGTTGTCTTTTGAGAAACAACAGAGGTGGCTTTCTTTGACTTAGGTTTTGAAACTTTAGGTTTGGTGGCCTTGGTAGGAATCTGTTGGGACAAAGACACAGATTCCATGGCCACACTTGAAGGCAAATAAATGATGGGGTTAGAAGTAGTAGGAGTTGAAGAAGTATTTACCTCACTTACCTGAGGTGCATTTATGATTGGTAAGTATACCAATGGCACCTGATTGTTGAGGTTAATTCTCAAAAGGTCTGCAAGGACCCTCTTCTCTTGTGCCCAACATTTGAGTTTATTACTCTCATTGGTTATGACCAAACCTTCAGCAACATGGTTAGCCAATAACATAAAGAATCTAGCATAGTAGATGTTATGAGGTCTATTAGCCTTGTTACCTAACCTAGTACCCAATTCTAGCATAACATAATTGCTAAAATTAAAGTACCTATAAGAAACTAGCATATAGAGCATATTAACAAGAGATGAAGTTATTGCATCAAAATTACTAATTTTCCCAGAGAAAACCTTGATAAAGGCATCACCAAGAAAAGTCCATTCTTTCCTAAGGCCTTTTCTCCTAATACTTCCTAAACTAGCAGAATCAAAGGAATAGCCAATGGAATCTAACATGCTAGATACATCATTATCAGTATGTGGTGTCATGGCATTGTTTTCAGGTAGTTTGAAATAGGATTGTATATCATCACAGTTAATACAGTAATCTTTACCTTTGAGAGAGAAAGTGATGGTCATATTAGTGGTGTTGAACTCTGCAGTTATCCAAATCTCCTCAATTACCTCACAGTAAATCGTTGGGGCTTCCAGCATTGTATAGCTTAGTTTGCAGTTTTTGATGAAGTCCATCATCTTGTGATAATCTGAGTGGGCTTCGTTATTTTCCACCAAAGCTACGGAATTGTTTTTCTCATAGACAAATCCAGATTGGGACATTGTAGTGGGTAGAGGTTGCAGAGAAAGGTTGAGAGTTTTGGGAGAAAAAGAGAGTAAAAGCTTTTGAAATAAATTGCAAGAAAGTGTAAAGTGAAAATAAGAATTCAAAGGGGCTTTTATACTTTCTCAAATTAAAACATAAAGAGAATGATTAAACAATATTTTTAAGTAAATTACATCCGTTTGAGAATAAAGGAAAACTGTATGTATTCTAAAAACTGCCTTTAATATAAATACATACAACTGCTTATATATATATATATATATCAACGGTTAAGTAAAAAGAATCAACGGCTGTGACTTACTTAAAACGACTGATGTGACACTTCAACGGATGAGGTAAACAGTTATCCGTTGAAGATTAACATAATTTTATCCGTTGAAGGATAAAATTACCAGAAATGTATTTGTCTTTCAACGGATAATGAACATCCGTTGATAGAACAGTTTTGGCTTTCAACGGATAGGGAATATCCATTGATAGCATAGACTTTACTTAAAGCCAACTTTGTTCTTGCAACAGATTCATTTCAGGCTATAAAACAAATTACAATAGGGACATGAATTTATGAATAATTAAGCATACCTAGCTCACTTACTAATCTTGTGAATGTTGATTCATCAAGTGGCTTGGTAAATATGTCTGCAATCTATTTTTCACTTGGAACAAAATGAAGTTCCACTGTACCATTCATCACATGTTCCCTTATGAAGTGGTACTTGATGTCAATGTGCTTGGTTCTTGAGTGTTACACTGGATTTTCAGAAATGGCAATGGCACTTGTGTTGTCACAGAATATTGGAATTTTGTCAACATTTAGCCCATAGTCAAATAGTTGATTCCTCATCCATAGTATATGTGCACAGTAACTACCAGCAATAATGTACTCAGCTTCTGCTGTTGATGTAGAAACATAATTTTGCTTCTTACTGAACCATGACATAAGCTTATTCTCTAGAAATTGACAGGTGCTAGTTGTACTTTTCCTGTCTATTTTGCAACCGGCATAATCTGCATCTGAGTAGCCAATTAGATCAAAACCAGACTCTCTAGGGTACCAAATTCCTAGATTTGGAGTCCCTTTGAGATATCTGAAAATTCTTTTAATAGCAACTAAGTGAGATTCTTTAGGGTCATCTTGAAATCTAGCATAGAGACATGTATAAAACATTATATCAGGTATACTAGCAGTTAAATATAGAAGTGAACCAACCATGCCTCTATAACTTGTAATGTCCACAAACTTTTCACCCTTGTTTAATTCAAGCTTGGTGGCAGTGGCCATGGGACTTTTTGCAGATGAACATTCCATTAAGTCAAACTTCTTTAAAAGATCATAAATATATATTTAGTTTGACTAATGAAAATTCCACACTAACTTGTTTAACTTGTAAACCAAGAAAATAAGTTAGCTCTCCCATCATGCTCATTTCATATTTACTTTGCATTAACTTAGCAAACTTTTTACAAAGCTTATCATCTGTAGAACCAAATATAATATCATCTACATAAATTTGAACAAGTATTGTAGAGCCATTAACATTTCTAAAGAAAAGAGTTTTGTCAACAGTACCTCTTGTGAAGTAATTATCTAGGAGAAATTTTGACAAAGTCTCATACCAGGCTCTAGGTGCTTGTTTTAGTCCATAGAGTGCTTTCAACAGATAATACACATGGTTTGGAAAATTAGAATCTTCAAATCCTGGAGGTTGGCTCATATAAACTTCTTCCTCCAATTTTCCATTTAGAAATGCACTCTTGACATCCATTTGATAGACTCTGAAATTGGCATGGGCTGCATAGGCTAGAAAAATTCTGATGGCTTCAAGTCTTGCAACTGGAGCAAATGTCTCATCAAAATCTATTCCCTCTTGTTGAGAATAGCCCTTGGCAACCAATCTAGCTGTATTCCTTATGACAATGCCATTTTCATCCATCTTGTTTCTGAATACCCATTTTGTGTCAATGGAGCTCTTGTTCTTTGGCTTGGGTACCAACTTCCATACCTTGTTCCTCTCAAATTGGTTTAGCTCCTCTTGCATTGCTAAAATCCAATCTGGATCCAATAGAGCTTCTTCCACTCTCTTAGGTTCCTCCTGTGATAGAAAATTACTGTATAGACATTCATCTTGAGTAGTCCTTCTAGTTTGCACCTTAGATATTGGATCACCAATGATCAATTCAAAAGGATGATTCTTGGTCCATTTCCTTTGAGGTGGTAGATTAGCTCTAGATGAGGTTGCCTCAGTATTGTCATGATGTGAGATAGAGTGTTGATTGGTTGAAACTCCCCCTGAGTTACTGATCCTTTGAAAGGAACTGGGAGTTTTATCAACTGATGAAGTAAATTGATTATCCGTTGATAGACTATGATCAACAGATGCTTCATTATGTACTTCAACGGATGATGCACTCTGTCTTTCAATGGATGCTGCATTACTTCTATCAACGGATGCTGAATTATGACTTTCAACTGATGCAGCATTTTGTGCATTATCCAGAGGCATACTTTGAATCCTTTTCGAAGTGTCTTTTCCATCATTTTCGTCTTCACTATCATCACAATATATCTCAATGTTGTCAAATTTGAGTCCTTCATGATGTCCCTCATCTGTTAGTCCATCAATCTTTTTATCATCAAACACAACATGCACAGATTCCATAACAATGTTGATTCTTAGATTGTAGACCCTATATGACTTTCCAGCAGAATAACCAACAAATATCCCTTCATCAGCCTTTGCATCAAACTTTCCTTTGTGATCAGGTTGGTTCCTTAGAATGTAGCATTTGCAACCAAAAACATGAAGGAAGTTTAAGGTTGGTTTTCTTGTCTTGAACAATTGATAGGGATTCATGCCTTTTGCCTGATTGATGAGAGAAATATTCTGAGTGTAACATGCACAGTTAACAGCCTCAGCCCAAAAATATGTTGGGAGTTCTGACTCTTCAAGCATTGTTCTTGCAGCTTCAATTAGTGATCTGTTCTTTCTTTCCACCACACCATTTTGTTGTGGAGTCCTTGGAGCTGAGAACTCATGCATGATCCCATTTTCTTCACAGAACAACCTCATGGTAGAATTCCTGAACTCGATTCCATTGTCACTCCTGATATTTCTTACTTTGAAATCTGGATGATTGTTGACTTGCTTGGTATGATTGATAATGATTTCACTAGCTTCATCCTTTGATCCAAGAAAGTAGGTCCATAAAAACTTTGAGAAATCATCTACAATCACTAGGCAATATTTTTTCTTGAAATTGACAATACATTGACTGGTCCAAAAAGATCAATTTGTAGCAGTTGTAATGGTTCATCAATTGCTGATTCAAGCTTCTTACTGAATGATGCTCTCTTTTGCTTTCCTTTCTGACAAGCATCACACAGTCCATCCCTTGAGAATTCCACTAGAGACATTCCTCTAACTAAGTCTTTTTTGACTAGATCATTCATTGTCTTGAAATTCAAATGGGACAGCTTTTTGTGCCATAGCCAACTTTCATCTTGACTTGCTTTGCTCAAAAGACAAGTAATTGATTCTGCATCTGTAGAGTTGAAGTCAGCCAAGTACACATTCCCTTTTCTAACACCAGTTAGAACCACTTTGTTGTCCTTTTTACTTGTGACAACACAGGCTTCAGAATTGAAGGAAACAATATTCCCTCTGTCACATAGTTGACTGATGCTCAATAGATTGTGTTTGAGACCATCAACTAATGCAACTTCATCAATGATGACATTTTCCTTTGAAATCAAGCCATATCCCATAGTGAACCCTTTGCTGTCATCTCCAAAGGTTATGCTAGGGCCAACTCTCTCCTTGAACTCTGTGAGCAGGGTGAAATCTCCTGTCATGTGCCTTGAACAACCACTGTCCAAGTATCATAGATTCCTTCTTTTTCCCTGCACACAACAAAATCAAATCAAGTTAATTTTGGTACCCAAGTTTCCTTGGGTCCAAACTTGTTAGTCTTTTTCCTAGACTTCATACTTCCTGCACCTTTTGACTTAGGTAACTTTGGGTCAACCTTGGTCTCAGATGTAGTTGGTTGAAGTGTAGGGTTAGTCACAGAATCATTTAGCACATTTGGTTGAATTTGATAAGGCATAGATTGTGCAAACATGTTATTCCATATAGGCATGTTGTATGGCATTTGAGGCATACTGAATGTAGTAAAATAAGGATTATTAACACATGGCATGTTTGTAAAATGTGCATGAGGATTCTGTTGAGACATAATAGGCATAGCATGCAGAGGTGACATATACATGTTAGGCATGGAAGGAGTTAAAGGCATGGGAGCATTCTTAACAGACTTGCAGTTAGCAGATAGACGATTAACACTTTTACAATGCACACAACTTTTTCTAGGAGCATGTTTGTCAGGTGTGTAATTATTATATTTGTTAATCCCTACCTTCCCATTTCTATTAGATTTCCTTTTAGTTTCCTTTTTATCCTCAACCAACTTAAGCCTATTTTTCAACTAATCTAAAGTCATGTGTCCTATATTCACCTTACTGGCATCTTTGGATGTGCTAGCCTCTTCTTTGACAAAGTTCTTGGAAGTTGAACCAAACTTCTTATTGAGATTTTTCAAATTATTCTTTTTAGAATCACTTGCCTGTTTTAATTGATGAGCCTTCAACGGATGCTCCTTTTCTTCCTTCAACGGATAACTTTCATCATCCGTTGATTCCACATCTGTTGACAATCCATCAATTAATTCTACTTCCTTTTTGTTTTTCTTCCAGGAATTCTCACAGAGTGATTCAATTCCCTGAACCTTGACAATCTGAGCACTAATATCCCTAGATGTTTTCCAGGCCTTGATTACTTCTTGCTCACGTTCTAGTTATTTAGAAAGAATTTCTACTTTCTTAACAGACTCTTCTAGTTCACTCTCAACAGATAAGCATTTGATTTTAATCTTTTCAAGCTCAATTACCTTACCCTCTAACACAGCATTCCTATCACTTAAAAATAAATTATTCTCTTTAATTCTTGTGTTCTCTTTAGCTAGTGATTTAAGGGAAACACGTAAATGATATAATTCATTGGACATATCATTTATAGCTTCATTGCATTCATTTTTAGAAAGCTGAGAGAGGTCAATAGTAATTACCTGGTTGCTTGATGAACTAGTTTCATTTTCATCAGAATTAGCCATCAGGTAAAGGTTGACATACTCCATATCATCATCTTCATTGGCTCCATCAGCTGCCCAGTCATTTTCCTTAGGCAGAAAAGCTCTTTCCTTTTATTTGAGGAAATCGAAATATTTCTTTTTGTGATCCACTTGCTCAAATTTCTTCTTTTCAGAAGTTGGCTTTCTGCACTCATTTGTAAAGTGTCCACTTATGCCACAGTTATAACATTTAAACTTAGATTTGTCCACCATGTTCTTGTTTGGCTTAGTGAATCTAGTATTTTTCTTGAATTTCATCTTTGCAAACCTTCTGGACAGAAAAGCCAGATGTTCATCAACATCATCAGAGTCATCTTGACTGGAATTGTCTTCAACCTCAACTACTTGCTCCTTTCCCTTGCTTGATTCTGATTTGCTTGTGCCAATTTTGAGACTTGGCATTGTCTTTTCTGAAAGAGATATGTCCTAAGTCCAATCATGTATGAGGATTTTGGAATAACTTTTATGTAATCTGTTTTGATTTCATTGATATTAATAAAAGGCTTGTTTTGTTTTTATTGCGGGCTCTATCTATTTAAATGTTTAAATAAGATATACCACAGTTTAGAGTAAAGCTTTTTATGGATTGTGATGAGATCATAATAATGAGACCTAAAAGATGATAACTCTAAACTTAAATAGTTCCTGGTCGTAGGATTACCAACTGGTAATTAATAATCCGCAAAGATCGGTACATACTATGTTTGCTTCATTATGAAGGATGTCTGTTCTCATAGACATTTGTGTGGTGACACTATAGCTAGTATGTAGGTGCTTATTATAGAATAAGTTCACTGAACATGACTCACACAGCTGAACAACTGATGGAGTTCACTCAGGTGTCAGCAGTTGTTCACATAGTGATAGTTGTACAAGTATCCTTAGACTTGAGATCATCATAGTCATCTTGTGTACACTGAACTATGCTTTGGTTTAGTTCTTAGTCTCAAGGGACAATTATAAGGGCTCTACTGGGTATAGGAATTTGTACACGACAAATAGTGTATGATCAATAAAGGATCTAACCCCTTCCAGTATAGGAAGAGAATGTTCAATGCTGATCCACTTATATTAGTTCAGGAATCTCTGGCCAGAGTGAATGAAATTAGAAAGGAGTTTCTAATTTATATTAAATAGAACTAAGCATACTGAATGGGAAAGCAAGTGATTAAATAAGATAGGCTTGACACAAGTTCCATGCCTTGTATTTAATCGTTACAGGGTAGAAGGAATTAATTATATGGTAACTACTCACTGAATAGGTTCTTGGTATTCTAAGCAGTGAATTCGTATTATCCGGATAGTCGCGATACGCTGAGAAGTATCACTCACGATGTAGAATAAATATGATTAATTAATTAAAATATTTAATGAATTAGAGAATTTATATAAATAATGATAAAATAGTTTTATTATTATTTATTTCTACTACCGGCTTAATATTGAACCTACAGGGTCACACCATAAAAGAGAATGATTTAATGGTGGAGGAATTAATTAATAATGGCTGATAATTATTTATTTATGAAATAAATAATTAATTAGAAAATTTAATAATTAATTAAATGAGATTTAATTAATTATAAATTAATTAAGAAAAGGTTCTTAATATTATTAATTAAGAATTTAATTTTTGGAAATTAAATCAAGTGAGAGAATTATTTCTAAAGAGTTCAGAAAAAGGATTAATAATTAAAAGGTGTTTTAATTATTAGTGAGAATAATAAAGGGTTAATAATAATAATATTTTATGAGAAAATTTTCAGCTAAAAATTTTGCCTATAAATATACTATTATAAACCCTATTTTTGCCTCAACCCAAATAATTAACCCTAATTCTAAAGTAGAACAAGAGGGGGGCAACTAATTCTCTCAACCTCTTCCTCCTCCATCACATTGTACTCTTGGTGGATACCGGTGGAGTGCTTCACACTTGAGGAGCAATTGCTAGGGATTTTCGTTCATCGTTCTTGGATTGCTATTAAAGACCTCCATCTTTCCATTAACGTAAAGCTTCTTAAGGTAAACATACTGAACTACAAATTAAATATTATTTTTCGCATGGATCCTACGGAGGGTTTCGGTTTTTTTTTAAGATTTAAATTTACGTTTTCGTTGCGTTTATGTGCTAAAAACCCTTCATTTTCTTCATTCCTGGCTTCAGTTCTCTCATTGTCAGCTACAAGTGCAACTGATCCACTTTTTCTCTTTCCCTTTTCCAACAGCTCATCTTGTTCCATCTCAAGTTTATAGGTCTTCAAAATTCCATATAATCTTTCAAGTGTGAAGTCCTTATAATCTTGAGAATTCCTTAGTGAAACAGTCATAGGTTTCCATTCCTTTGGTAGAGACCTCAGAAATTTTAAGTTGGAATCCTTGACTTGGTACACTCTGCCATACAGCTTCAATCCATTCAACAGTTTCTGAAATCTATTGAAGGTATCATTCAGTGATTCTCCTTCTTCAAAATGAAACTATTCATATTGTTGAATGAGAAGCTATATTTTGTTTTCTCTAACTTGTTCAGTACCTTCACAGATAAGTTGCACAGTATCCCAAATTTTCTTAGCAGTTTGGATGTTAATGACATTATTAAACATATCTTGGTCTAGGCCATTAAACAGAATGTTCATGGCTTTCTTGTCCTTGTGAACCTCTTCATTATCTTCATCAGTCCATTCTGCTTTTGGCTTGGGAATAGACTGTTGTTAGGAATGTATGTGCATTAGTTTGATGATATGTTTAACAAAATACTTAAGTAGAAATTTAGTGTCTGTAGCCTCAACGGATAAGACCACTTTGGCTATCCGTTGATGGTGTAGCTTTACTTAGAAATAAGTCTAGTGTTGTAGCATATTTCAGTCTCTGTATTTAAAATGTAATTCTTGGAAGTTGAGAGAAACTATGAGTCATGTTGACTACTAGATGATATGCAGATAGGAAGGCCAATTGTAAATACTTCATGCCTTGTAATTTTGTATAAGTGAAGTAGTATCAACGGATGACTTAAAGACCTTCAACGGATGAGAAGCTAAGCTTCAACGGATGTCTCTAAAGCTTCAACGGATAAAGTCATCAACGGATAACATCCTTCAACGGATGAATGCATCAACGGATGAAAGCTTCAACGGATAACATCCTTCAACGGATGAGTGCATCAACGGATGAAAGCTTCAACGGATGTTCTGATGATTAGCCGTTGATAAGGGGTAGTTGTACCTACAAACAGAGGCACATGGGTTGATAGAGACAACTGAGATGTGGTAGCCGAATTTCAGGAACAACAGAAAAAGCAGCCGTTCTTCTTTAGTACAAAGATGCAATAGTCAACAAAGTACTGGAGTGAACAGGAAAAGAAGCAAGTGAAGATCTTATTTTATTACTGTATTTTATATTGTTCTTCACTTGTACACTTGGTAATATATAAACCAAGTAGAAGCTAGTAATTAGAAGAGAGATTTTCCAGAGCTGTTTAGAAAAATATTGAGAGAAAATTCATCTAGTTTGTACTAGGATGCAGCTGTGATCAACATTGTTTAATCACAGATTTTCTAAAATACCATCTCTGGTGGAACAACAAATCCACCAGAAAAGTTTTTAAGGTCTGTTGTGTTCTTTACATTTGTGCTTGAATATATATCTGTCTGTATTAGCTTAAAGCAATTCACACACTTGTTCTTCTTGAACACACAACTTTCATAAACTGCTCAAAACTTGAAAAAGTTTTGAGATTTACATTCAACCCCCCTTCTGTAAATCTCATTGTTAGTCCACTAGGAATAACAATTGGTATCAGAGCAGGCTCTTGACATACAAAGAGTTTAAAGATCTTGGAATCTAACAAAGATGAGTAAGAAGGATATTGGAGTAAAAATCCCAGTTCTTGACAAAGACAGTTATCACCATTGGAAGATGAAAATGCACCTTCATCTACTCTCCCAAGATGAAGGTTATGTAAACTGCATTGAGAATGGTCCTCACATTCCCCACAAAGTAGCAACAGTTGCTACAGCCACAGTTGCTGTTGGTCAATCCATTCCAAAACCTAGAGCAGAATGGACAATGGAAGACACAGAAGAAGTCCACAAGGATAAGAAGGCTATGAACATTTTGTTTAATGGTCTTAACATGGATATGTTTGATAATGTGATAAATTGCACAACTGCCAAAGAGGTTTGGGACACAGTTCAACTACTGTGTGAAGGTACAGAACAAGTGAAAGAAAACAAAATGCAGCTTCTCATTCAACAGTATGAATACTTTCATTTTGAAGAAAATGAATCTTTAAATGAAACATTCAATAGGTTCCAAAAGCTGTTGAATGGACTGAAGCTGTATGGAAGAGTGTACCAGGTGAAGGATTCAAATCTTAAATTTTTAAGATCCTTGCCAAAGGAATGGAAACCCATGACTGTCTCCTTAAGAAACTCTCAAGATTATAAGGACTTCACTCTTGAAAGATTGTATGGAATCTTGAAGACTTATGAACTAGAGCTGGAACAGGATGAGGTATTGGAGAAGGGGAGAAAGAAAGGAAGTTCAGTTGCATTGGTAGCTGAAGATGAGAGGAAATGCAGACAAGAAACTGCGAGATCTACATCAAACTCCAAAGATGGTATAAGAAATCAGGAATCAAGCAAAGGGAAAGAGCAAGTTGCTGAAAATGAAGACAACTCCAGCCAAGATGACTCAGATGGTATTGATGAGCATCTTGCATTTCTGTCCAGAAGATTTGCAAAGATGAAATTCAAGAAAAACACTAGAGCCACTAAACCTCACAAAAACACTGTGGACAAATCCAAGTTCAAGTGTTTCAATTGTGGTATAAGTGGACACTTTGCAGGTGAGTGCAGAAAGCCAACTTCTGAAAAGAAGAAATTTGAACAAGTAGATTACAAAAAGAAATATTTTGATCTACTCAAGCAAAAGGAGAGGGCTTTCATTACTCAAGAAAGGGACTGGGCAGCTAATGGAGATGAAGAGGATGAAGATGTGGAGTATGTCAACCTTGCTCTCATGGCTGATTCTGAAGAAAATGAAGTTAGTTCATCAAGCAATCAGGGAAATGGAAGAAATCTATGGTACTTGGACAGTGGTTGTTCAAGACACATGACAGGAGATTTCTCCCTGCTCACAGAGTTCAAGGAGAGAGCTGGCCCTAGCATAACCTTTGGAGATGACAGCAAAGGGTTTACTATGGGATATGGCTTGATTTCAACAAGGAATGTCATCATTAATGAAGTTGCATTAGTTGATGGTCTCAAGCACAATTTACTGAGCATCAGTCAACTATGTGATAGAGGGAATACAGTTTCCTTCAATTCTGAAGCCTGTGTTGTCACTAGTAAGAAAGACAACAAAGTGGTTCTAACTGGAGTTAGAAAAGGAAATGTGTACATAGCTGACTTCAACTCTACAGATGCAGAATCCATTACTTGTCTCTTCAGCAAAGCAAGCACAGTTGAAAGTTTGCTATGGCACAAGAAGCTATCTCACTTGAATTTCAAGACAATGAATGATCTAGTCAAAAAGGACTTAGTTAGAGGAATCCCTCTAGTTGAATTCTCAAGGGATGGTTTGTGTGATGCTTGTCAGAAAGGCAAACAAAGGAAAGCATCATTCAAAAAGAAGCTTGAAACAACAATTGATGAACCATTACAGCTGCTACATATGGATTTGTTTGGACCAGTTAATGTATTGTCTATTGCAAGAAAAAGATATTGCTTAGTGATTGTTGATGATTTCTCAAAGTTCTCATGGGTCTATTTTCTTGGATCAAAGGATGAAGCAAGTGAAATCATTATCAATCACATCAGGCAAGTCAACAATCATCCTGACTTGAAGGTTAGAAATATCAGGAGTGACAATGGAACTGAGTTCAAGAATTTGACATTAAGGCTGTTCTGTGAAGAAAATGGAATCATGCATGAGTTCTCAGCTCCAAGAACACCTCAGCAAAATGGGGTTGTTGAAAGAAAGAACAGATCTTTAATTGAAGCTGCCAGAACAATGCTTGAAGAATCAAAGTTACCAACATATTTCTGGGCTGAAGCTGTTAATTGTGCCTGCTTCACTCAGAATATTTCTTTGATCAATCAAGCTAAAGGCATGACTCCTTATCAGTTGTTCAAGAGAAGAAAACCAACTCTAAACTTTCTTCATGTCTTTGGATGTAAATGCTTTATACTGAGGAATCAATCTGACCATAAAGGGAAGTTTGATGCAAAGGCTGATGAAGGGATATTTGTTGGTTACTCAGCTGGAAAATCTTATAGGGTCTACAATCTAAGAACCAACATTGTTATGGAATCTGTGCATGTTGTGTTTGATGATAAAAAGATTGATGGACTAACAGATGAGGGACATAATGAGAGACTCAAATTTGACAACATTAAGATATATTGTGATGATAGTGAAGAGGATACTGATGGAGATGACACTTCAAAAGGGATTCAAAACATGCCCTTGGATAATGCACAAAATACTGCATCCGTTGATAGAGGCAATGCAGTATCCGTTGAAAGACATAGTGCATCATCCGTTGAAGTACAAAATGAAGCATCCGTTGATCATAGTTCATCAATGGATAATCGATTTACATCATTAGTTGATAGAACTCCAAGTTCCCTGCAAAGGACCAACAACTCAGGGGGAGTTTCAACTAGTCAACACTCTGTCTCACATCATGACAATACTGAGGCCACCTCATCTAGAGCACATCTTCCACCACAAAGGAAATGGACCAAGAATCATCCCTTTGAACTGATCATTGGTGATGCATCATCTAAAGTGCAAACAAGAAAAGCCACTCAAGATGAATGTCTGTATAGTAGTTTTCTGTCTCAGGAGGAACCTAAGAAAGTGGAAGAAGCTCTATTGGATCCAGATTGGATATTAGCTATGCAGGAAGAGCTGAACCAATTTGAGAGAAACCAAGTATGGAAGCTGGTACCCAAACCAAAGAACAAGAGTCCTATTGACACAAAGTGGGTATTCAGAAACAAGATGGATGAAAATGGCACTATCATAAGGAATAAAGCCAGGCTGGTTGCTAAAGGCTATTCTCAGCAAGAGGGAATAGATTTTGATGAAACATATGCTCCTGTTGCAAGACTTGAAGCCATCAGAATATTTCTAGCCCATGCAGCCCATGCCAATTTCAAAGTCTATCAAATGGATGTCAAGAGTGCATTTCTAAATGGGAAATTAGAGGAAGAAGTCTATGTAAGTCAACCTCCAGGATTTGAAGATCCAAATTTTCCAGACTATGTGTATTATCTGTTGAAAGCACTCTATGGACTGAAGCAAGCACCTAGAGCCTGGTATGAAACCTTATCAAAATTTCTTTTGGAGAATCACTTCACTAGAGGTACTGTTGATAAAACTCTCTTCTTTAGGGATGTTAATGGCTCTAGTATACTTGTTCAAATTTATGTAGATGACATAATATTTGGCTCTATAGATGATAAACTTTGCAAAAAGTTTGCTAAGCTAATGCAAAGTAATTATGAAATGAGCCTAATGGGAGAACTAACCTATTTTCTTGGTTTACAAGTTAAACAAGTTAGTGATGGAATTTTCATTAGTCAAACTAAATATATTTATGATCTTTTAAAGAAGTTTGACTTAATGGAATGTTCATCTGCAAAAACTCCCATGGCCACTGCCACCAAACTTGAATTAAATAAGACTGAAAGGTCTGTGGATATTACAAGTTATAGAGGCATGGTTGGTTCACTTTTATATTTAACTGCTAGCAGACCAGATATAATGTTTGCTACATGTCTATGTGCTAGATTCCAAGCTGATCCTAGGGAGTCTCACTTAATTGCTATCAAAAGGATTTTCAGATATCTCAAGGGTACACCAAATTTAGGTATTTGGTATCCTAGAGAATCTGGCTTTGATCTAATTGGTTATTCAGATGCAGACTATGCAGGTTGCAAAATAGATAGGAAAAGTACAACAGGTTCCTGCCAATTCCTGGGAAACAAGCTTGTATCATGGTTTAGCAAAAAGCAAAATTCAGTCTCTACTTCTACAGCTGAGGCTGAATACATTGCTGCTGGAAGTTGCTGTTCTCAAGTGCTATGGATGAGGAACCAACTCCTTGACTATGGACTTCATGTTGATAGAATTCCTATCTTTTGTGACAACACAAGTGCCATAGCCATAACAGAGAATCCTGTGCAGCACTCAAGGACCAAGCACATTGATATCAAGTACCACTTCATTAGGGAGCATGTCATGAATGGTACAGTGGAACTACATTTTGTTTCAAGTGAACAACAAATTGCTGACATATTTACCAAGCCACTTGATGAATCAACATTCACAAGATTGGTAAGTGAGCTAGATATGCTTAACTACTCTTAAAATTCATGTCTTTATTGCAATTTGAATTGAAGCCTGAAATATATTAGTTGCTAAGAACAAATTTGACTTTTAACATAGTTTATTCCATCAACGGATGTTCCCTATTCGTTGAAAGTCAAAATTGCTCTATCAACGGATAGTCATTATCCGTTGAAAGACAAATACATTTCTGGAATTTTTATCCGTCAACGGATAAAACTGAAGTACCTTTCAACGGATGACAATTTGCCTTATCCGTTGAAATGTCACATCAATCGATTCAGGTGTTTAACAGCCGTTGATTCTATTCTCTTAACCGTTGATACTCATACATACATCTGTATGTATTGGTTTTAAAGGTAGTTTTTAGAATACTTACAGTTTATTCTTAAATGGCTGAAATTCACTAACGCATATTTATTGATAAATCTTTATTTTATATTTTTGTTTATTAATTTGAGAAAGCATATAAGTCCTTCTGATTGTTCATTTTTACTTTACGCTTTCTTGAAATTTCAAACATTTACCATTTTCTCTCTGCAAAAACTTCAAGTTATTCTCTGCAATTTCTACTCACAACAATGGCACCAGTCGTGAAGATTATGTCTCAATCTGGGTTCATCTATGAAAAGAACAATTTCATAGCTTTGGTAGAAAAGAATGAAGCCCACTCAGACTATCACAAAATGATGGACTTCATCAAAAACTGTAAACTTAGCTATGCAATGCTGGAAGCCCCAACAATTTTCTGTGAAGTAGTTGAGGAGATTTGGACAACTGCTGAGTTCAACTCCATGGATATGACTATCTCCTTCACTCTCAAAGGTAAAACTCACTGTATTAACTGTGATGATTTACAAGCATGTTTTAAATTGCCTGAGAACAATGCCATGACACCACACACTGATAGTGATGTATCCAGCATGTTAGATTCCATAGGTTATTCTCTTAACTCTGCTAATTTAGGGAGTATTAGAAGAAAAGGCCTTAGGAAAGAATGGAGTTTCCTTGGGGATGCCTTTATAAAGGTTTTCTCTGGGAAAATTAGTAATTTTGATGCCATAACTTCATCTCTGGTTAATATGCTCTATATGCTTGTTTCTGATAGGTATTTTAACTTTAGCAACTATGTGATGCTAGAATTAGGTACTAGATTAGGTAACAAAGCTAATAGACCTAATAACATCTATTATGCTAGATTCTTTATGTTATTGGCTAACCATGTTGCTGAAGGTTTAGTCATAATCAATGAGAATAATAAACTCAAGTGCTGGGCACAAGAGAAAAGAGTTCTTGCAGACTTGATGAGAATGGATCTTAACAGCAGTGTGCCATTGGTATATTTACCAATCATGAATGCACCTCAGGTAGGTGAGGTAATTGCTTCTACAACTCCTACTTCTTCCAACCCCTCTATTTCTTTATCTTCTAGTGTGGCCATGGAATCTGTGATGCCCCAACAGATTTCTACCAAGGTCACCCAAAACTAAACTTTCAAAATCAAAGACAAAGAAATCCACCTCTGTTGTTTCTCAAAAGACAACAGTTGTAACACCAACTATTAACCCTGAGGTGAGTGAACAGGGTGTGAGTGGTGAGGGGAGGGGTGAACATCAAAGAAACCCCCAGGATAAGGAAGGAAAGTTGAGTGCTTCCCAAGCTAGCCAAGCCACAATTTCTCAAAAAGCTGTGGTGGTTGAAAAGGTATCTAGCACATCCCTAGTAGCATCCTCCCAAAAGGATGTTACTATTGAAAATAGTTCCAAACCAGGAACACAGAACAAACGAGGGAGGGACACTAAAGCCAAACACTCACCAACAAAAGC
Organism: Apium graveolens; assembly: GCF_009905375.1. Taxonomy (NCBI): domain Eukaryota; kingdom Viridiplantae; phylum Streptophyta; class Magnoliopsida; order Apiales; family Apiaceae; genus Apium; species Apium graveolens. The sequence goes on from NC_133657.1 coordinate 120,187,462, forward strand.
CTTTATTAGAAGAAAGAAGGCTAGAACCCAATCTTCTACACAGGGTGCACACACTGCACAGATACATCCATCTGTATCTATGCCTTCTCAAACTCAGTTTGATGTGACTCCAATAAATGTGGAGTCACAGCCCCATTCTCTCACAATAATCACACATCAATCACCAAACACTTCATCACCATCTCTGGATGTGGATATGTTATTCCCATCAATTCCTGATTCTCCCTCTTTACAACTCAGGGAGAAGCCCCACTCAAATACAGGTGATCATCATCTCTTAGATGATTTGTTGGATCACCCGCAAATTCTTTCAGATATAATTGAAGGATCTGTGTCACCACATCTCAAATCAATCTACACAGATTCAACAGTTATATCACTTTCAATTTCAACTTCTTTTCCTTCTTCAACGGATATCACTCATCCGTTGACAAGTGGTTGTTCTTCAACGGATAAGCTTAACAGCAGTTATCCGTTGATAACATCAGTTTCACCTTCAACGGATATTCCACATCCGTTGACAGTCTCTACACAAATAACTGAATTAATCCCAAGTGTAGAAGACATGAATACTGTGCAATCACTCTTAGGATTGAGGGAAGGGAGTGACAATTTGAGTGAGAGGCTGGGTTGCTCCCAGGAAAAAGGAGAGATTGAGAGCTCAAAAATGCATGCTATTTCTTCCAGCATGGCAAAAGTAAGTGAGTGGAGTACCACCTTAGTAGGTGAAGGTGAGGGAGTGAGTTGTGTGAGCCAGGGGGAGCCCCTGATGCAAGAACATAGAGAAAAAGAGAGAAAAGCAGGTACAGTAGATACAAGGGTGGAACCAGCCATTGCTAATGAGTCAATAATTGTGGATGATGCTGAAAAGGAAAGACAATTTCAGCAACATTACAAAGCTGTAATTGATAACATTTCCTTGGATGCTGACACTTTTACTCATCCTGTGACAGCCTATCAACTGGTGGCTGCTCAGGGCAATGAGGAGGCAGAAAGGTCACTACATCTAGTGCACACAACAGAATCTCTTCAAAGGGATAAAGCTGCCATTAACAAAATGCCTTCTACAGCTGGTGAGCCATCTGAGGAATTTGGAGCAAATTCTGATGATGATGACTCTATTTCTTTTGATGGAAGCATGAACTTAGGGGGAGATGAAGGCCCTAGTTCAATTCCAAATCTACCTGAATGGGCCTTGACTAAGGAGTATAGATCAGGGGAATTCAATGTCTCTTTAGTCAAACAAATCAACACTATTCAACAGGCCATTCAGAATACTTCACATGCAAGTATCAAGGCTATCCTTCAAGCTCACCTGGACTCACTGCATCTCATGAAGCTGCAGCAAGTGAAGCAGAATCTGAGTATGGATGATCTCAGGAAGGATATTGCTGACTTGAAAACCTATACTTCAGAAAAATTGGATTCAGTCATGCCTTATGGTACATTGCAGGACTTGGTTTTGAGATTGAAGAAAGAATCTGTTACTGAAAAACGGTTGGCCAAGTTAGAAGACAGAGTTCAAGTTATTGAAGATTCTGTGGCCACCATTCTTCACAATCAACAATCTCAAACCAGTCTCCTAATGCAGCTGGCAAAAGCACAAGGCTTGACCCCTCTCCTTGATGATAACAAAAAAGGGGAGAGTAAAAGGGAAGGGGAAGGAGAGCCATCTACAAAAGTCAACATATCTAAAGTGCTAGTTCCTGCCATCACTACTTCTCCAATCATTCAAATCAAGGGCAAGCCTGATGGAATTGATTTGATTCAGCTAGCAGCAGCTGAAATTCAAGTGAAAGAGCAAAGGAGGAGAATTGATGAAAGGTTGTAACTGTTGTTTGGTTCTACACAAGATAAATCAACATCTGTGAAATACAGCACAAAAATTGAACCAATCAACATGGAACTCATGCCAGTAGGGAGTCATAAGGATGGAGAAGCTTCTTCCAAAGAACTACAAGCTATAATTCTCAAGCCCAATGAAAGATCCAATAAGGACTCAACAAAGAATCCTTTAAAAGAAGTGGACTTTCCTCCTCCAAAAGCTGATGAGAACAAGATTTTAGGCAGAAGTATTGCTTATCTCAAAAAGACCATGGATGAGGCTGTAAGGAGAAATAGAGCTATTATCATTAGAGAGGGAAAGAGCATATGTGTGATGCAAGGACATCCCAAATTCTCAATAGCCAAGAAGGAAGAAGACAAGCAATTAAAGGCTGACAAAAGAGCACAAGCAAAGCTTGAACAACAGCTAAAGTCAAGTCTAGTTGAAAAAGAAAAAGGGATTGAAGTCAGGGGTGAAGACAAGACTACAAACCTAGATGAGGTTTTAGGGAGTATATTTGGTGAGAGTGTGGAAGAAAGAGAGGAATGGCAGAAGGGAAACAGAAGAAAGGCCAAGGCACATAGAAGGAGTGGAGATAACACTGAAGTAACCAAATCTATATCTAAACCACTACCTTCCATACCTGAACCCCTTGTTGCTGATCCCACAATAAACATCCATGGTGAACCAATCATTCCAAAAGAGGAACCTATTGATTGGGACACTATCAAATTGCCTACCTTTCTAACCACTCTTCCACTACCAAAGAAACAGAAAAGAAAACCAAAATCTACACCTCCCACAACCTCTAAGAAATTCACTCAAAAACAAAAACCTAAGCCTAAGTCACCCATTTCTAAAGATGATTATGTTCACATCTGTGACATAAAAGAAATCTCAGACATTGAACTCTATCTGGATGAGCTGGAGGATGTAAGGGGAATAGCTGCCTACAGACAGCTACCAGAGAGATTAGTGTTCAGATATAAAGGAGCTGGGGAAAGAACATGGCCTCTCCACAGGATTCTGGATGAAGGCTACTCTACCTTGATTAGAGTCTTTTCAGCTATACAAAAGGATTCTGGCTTTACCAGAACTGCCAAGACTGAAATTCTCAACAAGATAGCCAATATAAGGAAAACTTGGAGGGAGCCCAATGCTTTACCCAGGACTTTACTCATTCAAGAAAGGGAAATGAAAATTCACAAATCACCTCATTGGTTGATGGAATTTAGAGATGATAAAGGAGTCAGAAGATTTTTCAGACTTGAAGACCAACTCAAGATTGCCAGCAATGAAACTCTCAAAGAAATGCAATCTAAGTTGGATGTCAGTGTTGAAGATGAAGCTGAATTCTTCAGACAACTCCAACTCCAAATTGAGGAAAATGACAAAAGGCTAGGAAAGAAAACCAGGGAACAAAGAAGAAAAAGATGATTTGCTCAGACTAAAGGAGTGTCCTTGGAAACACTGTAAATCTTCAATTACCTCTTAGTACATACACTTTTGCAGCATTTTTAAATTTCTACTTAGTTTCAATTCATATATCTGTTAAGTGTTTTGTTATCATCAAGTTAACCCTGAATTTATGCCTACAATTCTTATAGACATAAATAGGGGGAGATTGTTAGGAATGTATGTGCATTAGTTTGATGATATGTTTAACAAAATACTTAAGTAGAAATTTAGTGTCTGTAGCCTCAACGGATAAGACCACTTTGGCTATCCGTTGATGGTGTAGCTTTACTTAGAAATAAGTCTAGTGTTGTAGCATATTTCAGTCTCTGTATTTAAAATGTAATTCTTGGAAGTTGAGAGAAACTATGAGTCATGTTGACTACTAGATGATATGCAGATAGGAAGGCCAATTGTAAATACTTCATGCCTTGTAATTTTGTATAAGTGAAGTAGTATCAACGGATGACTTAAAGACCTTCAACGGATGAGAAGCTAAGCTTCAACGGATGTCTCTAAAGCTTCAACGGATAAAGTCATCAACGGATAACATCCTTCAACGGATGAATGCATCAACGGATGAAAGCTTCAACGGATAACATCCTTCAACGGATGAGTGCATCAACGGATGAAAGCTTCAACGGATGTTCTGATGATTAGCCGTTGATAAGGGGTAGTTGTACCTACAAACAGAGGCACATGGGTTGATAGAGACAACTGAGATGTGGTAGCCGAATTTCAGGAACAACAGAAAAAGCAGCCGTTCTTCTTTAGTACAAAGATGCAATAGTCAACAAAGTACTGGAGTGAACAGGAAAAGAAGCAAGTGAAGATCTTATTTTATTACTGTATTTTATATTGTTCTTCACTTGTACACTTGGTAATATATAAACCAAGTAGAAGCTAGTAATTAGAAGAGAGATTTTCCAGAGCTGTTTAGAAAAATATTGAGAGAAAATTCATCTAGTTTGTACTAGGATGCAGCTGTGATCAACATTGTTTAATCACAGATTTTCTAAAATACCATCTCTGGTGGAACAACAAATCCACCAGAAAAGTTTTTAAGGTCTGTTGTGTTCTTTACATTTGTGCTTGAATATATATCTGTCTGTATTAGCTTAAAGCAATTCACACACTTGTTCTTCTTGAACACACAACTTTCATAAACTGCTCAAAACTTGAAAAAGTTTTGAGATTTACATTCAACCCCCCTTCTGTAAATCTCATTGTTAGTCCACTAGGAATAACAACTGTCCAACAGCAACTGTGGCGGTGGCAGCTGTGGCCACCTTGTGAGGGATGTGAGGACCATTTTCAATGCAGTTGATGTAGCTTTCATCTTGAGAGAGAAGATGTAGATGCATCTTCACTTTCCAGTGATGATAATTATCTCTTTCCAGGATTGGAATTTTTACTCCAATATCCTTCTTACTCATGATGTTAGTAGAATAGATCTTTAAACTCTTTATATGTTAAGAGCTTGCTCTGATACCAATTGTTATTCCCAAGGAACTAACAATGAGATTTACAGAAGGGGGGTTGAATATAAATCTCAAAACTTTTTCAAGTTTTGAGCAGTTTCAAAGGCTAAGTGTTTGATGAACAGTTGTGTGTGAATTCTTTGAGCAGGTGCAGACATATGTATTCAAGACATAAAATGTAAAGAACACAAAGGATTTAAAAACTTTTCTGGTGGATTTGTTGTTCCACCAGAGATGTGTATTTCAGAAAATCTGTGATTCAAAGAATTGATCACAGCTGCGTCCTAGTACAAACTAGATGATTTTCTCTTTATATTTTTCTAAACAACTCTGGAAAATTCATCATCTAATTACTAGCTACAACTTGGTTTATATATCACCAAGTTTACAAGTGAAGACAAAAATAAAATACAATTTTTAAAATAGTTCTTCACATGTTTCTTCTTCATTTCTCTATCCAATGCAATCTAGGATAATCTGTGAATCTTTGAATACTTCCTTGTTTGCACCAGAATGGAAATGCTGCATTTTCTTAATTCCTCCAAGAGGCTACCACATTCCAATTGTCTCTGTCAGCCCATGTGCCTCTGTCAGCTTATGAATTGTCACTGTCAACTGCTATTGAACTGAGCATCCGTTGAAGCTTTTCATCCGTTGATGGCTTTATCCGTTGATGCTTTATCAGTTGAAGCTTTACCCATTGATGCACTCATCCGTTGATGGATGTTATCCGTTGAAGCTTTAGAGACATCCGTTGAAGCTTTGTTTCTCATCCGTTGAAGGCCTTTAATCTATCAGTTGATACTACTTCATTTATACAAAATTACAAGGCATGACATATTTACAATTAGCCCTCCTATTTGCATATCCACTAGTAGTCAACATGACTTATAATTTCCCACAACTTCTAAGAATTATAACTTAAATACAGAAACTGAAATATGCTACATTACTAAACTTATTTCTAAGTAAAGCTACTCCATCAACGGAAAGCCAGAGTGGTCTTATCCGTTGAGGCTACAAACACTAGATTTCTACTTAAGTGTTTTGCTTAACTTATCATCAAACTAATACACATATTCCTAACATAATCTATCAAGGATATATGACTTGATTTATCCATGAAAGGATGCAAGTACCTTTTTAAAGGTGGAATTAAGGATATAACTTCGATAACTTGCGATGAACCCTAGGGGAATGCATAAAGGTTGGCATTTCGCCCTTAATAGGGACAGTATGAGTTTTGACAGTATGAATTGGAAAGGATTACGGTAACAACAACCTTTAAGGATCAGTGGAGAAGTTTTTCAGAACTATATAGACAATGATTCTGGTATTAGTAAATGGTATCTTGATATGCCCTGTACCTAGGGTGTACCTGATAAAGGATATAAGGATAACCTTAGAGGTTTTACAAGGAGAAAGGCAATATTCAAAGTTCTCAAGAATAGAAATTTTGATAAAGGAAATATGACGTAATTATAATAATGCCAGGTGGGGCACGTGTTGAACCATAAGAAAGTATAGATCGACCCAATGAGGGTCGAGATTGGTGAAAACAAGAAGGACCTAAGATAAGAGACGTCCTAAGTATGATCGAGAGTTAGTCGTGACAATGTTCACATCTAAAGACTAAGGCAATGACTTATGGAAAAATGGTGATTTTTTTTTCTCACCAGGACTTAAGAAAAGCATTTTCACATAAGCAGTGATTGAAATGAGGTAGAAAATTTAGTTGGAGGTGGTTAAAATGACATTGATTATAAGGAAATTTTACTATCAGGAAAGGCCAAAGAGGTGGCCGACACTTTAAGTGTAAGAGGACAATTATAGGCGCTCGTGCTAGAGGAATACAGTGATGATGGTTAAAGCCATGAAGGTTGTATAATGGTTTGAAAGATTGACATTTCTTCTGATGATTGTACGATACCCAACCGTAATTATAGTTCGGTAAAGATTTAATTCATGTAATCGCCGTGAGCGGGCTATCTATCTTAGAAGGTCCTATCTAGAGAATAAGCCAGGACCATGTTACGAAAGGACTAAATAAACCTTTGAGCTTCATGTCTCCTAATAAAGACATATGGTTAATAATGGTATTAACCTGCTATCGTTGCTTTAATTAAAACTCTTCTGCAATTTTATCTGCTTCATGTCATATGTACGTCAAGTTCAGGAGTGTTCTTCATGAATCATGAACGGTGATCATGTTGCCTCCTTAGAAGAATTCGATATAATAGCTATGGACTTTGTATGGTTAGATATTAAGATTTCTTAGAAAACGAATGACTATAGTAGGTCCGTGGTGGACTATAGTAATGCGTCAATGATTCTTTGAATAATGAGCCGATTACAACCGTGAGAGTTGTATTGTAATGGATGTTGAGATTGGGTACCACTAATCGGGTTGTGGTGATGTATAAATTATCTAAATTATCATTGATAGACTAATTAAGTCGATTATCTACCTATTGAATATTTATTCCTTCTTATGAATAGAGAGTCGTGTTACTATACGAGGAAGGTTGTAGTGCATGCATAGAATTCTAGTAATGATGATGTCTAGAATGAAATCCCATATTCGATTTTCGCTATGGAGGGAGTTTCAATGGTGATTGTTTATAAGCTCGAGCAAGAGCATGGTCCATAGAATGATGGATGGAATAGTGAAAGATTTAGGAATATGAATTGCGATGCTATAATACTTGATGTTGATATATATATATATATACATCTATATGTATTTTGTTCTTCGGTGATAAACCTCTATAGTTTAGAGGTGGACTCCAAGCCAGATGTTTTGTGGTAATATTTTTATATAATTCTCTTAAATTCTTTCTTTTCTCTTCTTTTCATTTTTATGTAAACTGAGAAGAACCCTTCCAGAAGGGGAGGTATTGACGAATGACTATATATCTGTGTGATAGAAGCCTAGTAGGATACCATATGTTATTAAATTTCTTGTCAAGTACTAAAGGCTGGCCACCTTCTGTACTAACTATGCAATAGAACAATTGTTCATGATCATAGTGATCTCTCAACAAATTCTTTTACTTCTATATGAGTGATCAAACTTTGGAAGATAGAAGCAGCTAGAAAAGGAGTAGTATAAGTATGGTGGTATTCGGAATGGAAACACGTTCGTGATACTAAAGTTGGCGCGTTTATTAAAAGGTTAAAAAACTCTTGCGTGTAAAGGTATATCCAGAATAGTATTCTGTACGGAAGATAGTAACGATTGCAAACTGGAAAAGAATAAGTATTGAGAAACAAAAGCTGTAGAGCTAGGTGATATAATGAGAGTCTGTGCGATAGATTTGAAATGTTTTGGGAATGATCGCTTAGCACGGATTGAGTTTTCTTTCGACAATAGATGATATGACAGTGTCGGAATGTCGCCTTATGAGGCCCTGTACAAAAAAAAGGAGATGTCGATCTCCCTTATAGTGGGATGAAGTTGGAGAGTGCAAGATGCTCAAGTCCAAAGTGTTCCAAATAACCAAGGACATAGTAGATCTAATCAGAGGACGGCTGGTAGCAGCCCAAGATCGACTATAGAAGTATGTCGGTTTGGCACGAAAGGAAAAAGAGTATAAAGTAGAGAACCTAGTATTGTTAAAGGTATTCTCATGGAAAGGATTGATGAGGTTCGGAAATAAAGGAAAGCTAAGTCCACGATTTGTTGGACCCTTAGATATATTAAGACGTATTGGAAAGTTAGCATATGAGCTAGCCCTACCCTCGAACCTGCAACAAGTTCACAATGAGTTCCAAGTATCAATGTTAAGGAAGTATGATCCAGAGGCGAGACACATAGGGGAATATGAACACGTAAACATGCGACCAGACTTAACCTATGTGGAGCAACCAGTGAGAGTTATGAATCAAAAAGGAACAAGTGCTTAGGAACATGGTTATCAAACTAGTCAGAGTTTAGTGGTAAGAACCACAGTGTGGAAAATTGACATGAGAGTTAGAAAGTGCAATGCTAGAAAAGTATCCCCAATGGTTTTTTATCTGATTCCGGGACGGAATCCTTTTAAGGAGGGGAGACTGTAATAATCCCAAAAATTTTGGACTTTTTGTAATCCTTATGAATAGTGATTTTGCTGATTATGCTGATTAAGAAAACTTTTCATGCCGTACTATGTAGGAGTTCTTTTATTGATATATTCTGAGATCTTATTAGTATTCCATATGGTATATAAGTGTATATAAAGATCGTCAGAATCCAAATTCGAACACTTTGATTTTTCCCGAAAATCCACCAGATACCGAAGGAATTGAGTATAAGGTAACATGATTAAAAGGATTTAAATTTAAGGATTATAAGAGAGGATCATAAAAGGAATATAAAATATTGAAAAAGGTTAGGGGAACCCAAGTAATAAAATCACGGATATATTCCCTCAAACGATCAACGATATTGAGCGATAAATGAGTCGTAAAATAATTTAACGATCAAGGACGAATGTATGCAAGTAGTGTGGGGAGATAGCTTCCAAGAGAAGCTAAAACAAGTGGTTAAGAGCTTAAGATACCATCCACCGCAATTAGCCAACACTTGGCAAGGAAATGATGTCACTAAGATGATGTAATCACTTTAAACAAGTGGATTAGTATAGATATTATCAAACCACGCATTTGGACATTATTCAAAATCAACCAAGCAAGCCAAAGACTACTTCATCCTTTTTTTTTCATGAAAACCCGAGAGGAAAGAGAGTAAAAATGGAGGAGAAAGAAAAGCTTGTATCTTGAGTTTCCCTTGGCTATTTTGCGCGTTCTACCTATCAAATTGAAGCCCTCGAGAAGCTCTACACAATTAGGGTAACCACTATCCTCACCTTCTTGATTTCCATACCTGTTTTTAACGTTTTACAGTTCAGAGATTAGTGTTTCAAGAATTAACTTTGTGTTCTTGATTTTGTTTTGAGGTTTTAATCATTATAAGGCTAGTTAAGGATTATCTAAGGTTTGTTAAGCATTACCCACTCTCCAAGGAAGGTATAACCTCTTTCCCTCTTTGTGTTTAAGCCATAACATGAGTTTTAAACTTGTTCTTTAAGAGTTCTTGGATGTTTGTATGATTTTAGAGTAGTTATAAACTTTAAATGGAAGTTATGAGTTATTATGTAAACGGATGATTGTGAGGAACTTGTTTTGGTGTATGATGAAGTTGAGGGGCTGTTTGGAATGTTATAATGTAGTATGTTGATTGTTGGGTTGGTTTGGTATGGTTGTGGTCTTGTAATAAAATTTGGAAATCGCTAAGTTATAGCCGTCGTAATGCCCAATTTTCCTTAGACTGTTTTGTGCATAACTTTTGCACCCGAACACTCACTGTCATGAACTAACCATTACCATTCTTAGATAGTTTATGATTCAAGCTTCATTTTGATATGTGGTTCGCTTAGATCCGATGTACGGTTTAGGAGAAACGACAGTTTTAAGTTACGGTGTTTCGCGAACGAACCTTTACCCCTCGCTTAACTTTGAAACCTTGTTTAAGGCCCTTAAAAGACTAATTGGATTACGAAACAATTATGTAAGGTTAATGGGTCAGTTGTTAGAGTATTCGCGAAAGAATCTCCTTAAAATTCGTAACGATTAATTTATTAAAAATGGTGGAGCCGAGGGTACTCGAGCGACTTATGTGAATCGTTAAGCGCAAAAGCGAACGTTAGGGTCCAATTGGTTAAAGTCTAGTTTCTGAAGAGACCGTGGTTTAATTCCAACTTATATGTTGTTTATAGGTTACCAGACTCGCCCCAGGATTTTTACCACCCCCAGTCGCTCAGGCAAGTTTTCTACCCGTTATACTGTTATTGTGACGTAAATATATTGATGCATTATCTTGAGATAAGTGCATGACTGTTATTAGCAAATCTTACGATATATTGGAGCATGTTGATATGGTATATATATGCATGTTGTGAAATCTTGATATTCTATTATCAATTCAAATGCTTATAAACTGCATAATACCTATGTTAGAGATAAGCAGTAGTTGCGTATACACTTAGTATAGGGGACCCAAAGGTGAACATTTTTCTATAACTATTAATCGAATAAGGTATATTCGATAGTTTTGAATAATAATCAAACTTATTTTTGATTATTGAAATAAAGATCGTACTTTCGTATAAGTATATCTTTGTTATTATTATTCGTTTCAAGTATGAGTTTTTAAAACTTCTACTTCATTTATTTTATAAAGATTATCCTTTATGGGAATATTATTATATAATAATATTTAGATATTTTCCAACATATTGGGACTAATTTATTTTATTAAATCAACATTACTCTAAACAGTCTTAAAAATGTTTTCGAGTCTTCAAAATGATTTTAAAAGTTAGAGCGGATCCCAAAACTCGTTTTCAAATTTAAGATCTTCCTTTCGAATGGGACTTGAATACTCGCTCAAAAATCTGAGGGATCCGGCTCTGTGGTGTATTTTATATTCGCAACGAGGTTGCTGTTTTGAGAAAACAATTTGATTACTTCCCCAATGTTGGGGAAGTAAGTCCGTCTAATTAAGTCGGCATAAGCGACATGTCAGGGTACGGTCTATGAAGGTGTAAGAGGTTGGGTGACAGTCCATTCATGCGTAAGTGGCTGGGTAACGGTCTAGCGCGAGGTCCTAATATGGCCAGGGTGATGACCGGTGAGGAATTCATCCATCTACAGTAGAAAAGGTTACTTATTGGTATCTTTGCCTGATCAGCAAGATATCGGGTTTATGCCAAAATTCTCTTCGTTCCAAATTGATTGGGTATTATAACTCTATTTATACTTTTCATAACATAGGGTTTCAAGGAATGTATGAGATATATATAGGTGTATATATATGTCGGGAATTAATGTAGTATCTAGTAACTTCATTTCTTTAAATGATATTTCAAAGATTGAATCTATTCAAGTCTTATCTCGTAGTCTCATCTATGTGATGAACTTTTGAAACTGATTATACCTTGAACGGTGGTAGTTCAAGTAGTATTCGGAAAAGATATAAGTATATTGGAGTATCTTGTAACTTTATCTTTTCAACTTATATATGGTTAATGATTATCTTATGCATGACAAAGATTTTAAGAAAAATGTTGAGACAAGGTTAGATATATGAGATCACCTTGCAACGATATTTTTATACAGTTATAAACTGGAACGCTGTGTATATTATGCATGGAAGAGGACTTCCAAGATTTTGAAAAGTATATATACATATACTGAATATTTTGCGACTTGGTCGCGTTAAGATATCAAACTTGGTTCATTTCTTCTTGACCAAGACTTTAATGAGTACTATGAGAATGCTCATTTATTGTTAATTATTATACCTATTATTTCGGTGGGCTTGTTGCTCACCCTTGCTTTCTTCTTTCATCACACAACAATAAATAGACAAGATGAACAGGACCAAGCTCTCAATTCGCAAGCGGATAGGAAATGTTCCGCAGTTTCCTGTAGGTATTGATGCCGCTGTAGGTGAGGTAGGATTTACCAATAGGCTAAGGTTTCAACTATTGATGTACCAGACTTATGTATATTTATGAATTGTAATAATGGCAAATAATATGTAAATTTATTCAGAAACCCTTTTGAGGTGTAATGACTTATAATCGTGGAATAAAATGACTTGTGTTATTTTTGGTATTCATCTCTGAGACTATAACTCGTGGTGTGTGTGTGTATATTATGGGGTCATAGTACGCAGTAGTTGGTTGTTTATTAAGATTAAGTGTTATTAAGGGAAATGGAACTGGTGACAACCCAGATCCCCGATCCCAAATTTGGGGCTGTTATACTTAGAAATTTGGCCACTTACATTTATTGATGATTTCAAAGCCTTTATTACCTCTTGCTCTCGTTCAAGCTGCTTTCTTAAAATTTCCTATTTCTTCAAGGATTAAGTTTAATTCATCTTTTGCAATCTTACACTCTAACTTCAGTTTCTCAAACTCACCAAATTGAGTTTCTAACACTGTATTTCTCTCACTTAAAAAAAGATTATTTTCTTTACTTTTTGTGTTTTCTTTAGTGAGTGACTTAAGTGTAACACATAAGTGATCTGTTGACATGTCATTTATAGCATCACTACACTCATCTTTAGAAATATGTGCTAGATTAGTGGTGATTACCTGATTGCTTGAAGAACTGACTTTTGCTTCATCTGATTTGACCATTAGAGCTAGATTGACATAGCTAGTTTCTTTATCTTCATCTACCCCATCAGCTGCCCAGCCATTTTCTTGAGTCAAGAAAGCCCCTTCCTTTTGTTTTAGCAATTCAAAGTACTTCTTTTTGTAATCCACATGCTCAAACTTCTTTTTCTCAGAATCAGGCTTTCTGCATTCATTGGAAAAATGATTGCTCAAGCCACATTTGAAACATTTGAATAGATTTATTAACCATGTTTCTATTTGGCTTGGTTGCTCCAAAATTCTTTTTAAATTTGAGCTTGGAAAATCTTCTTGATAGGAAAGCCAGATGTTCATCTATGTCATCCATTTTATCTTGTCTAAGATGGTCTTCATGCTAAGCCATTAGCCCTTGATAGGGAATAAATACATCATGATTACGTAATTAATATTGCATTAATTACACATGATTTGGGCCACAAAGCCCAATAAGAAGATGTATGACATTCAGACTAAAAAGGTTAACACATTGATCAGGCCTGATGGACCAGATCAAACCCGATGGAACAAAGAAGGCCCACAAACCTGAATATTAATTAATTTCATAATTAATTAAATAAGGAAGAAAATAGCTGTCAATATGAGTCCTAATAGGGACGTGAATCCTTGTAGATCAGCCCTCAAGGGATCAAATCGAATAAGGAATCAACTTCCTACTTCCTAGGACTCCAAAGTCCATTCTGACTCTGAGACTTGCCCATCGAGTCTCCTAACCTAAGTCCAATTCAAGGACTCCCAAACATCTATATAAGGGGCCTCACCCCACAAATCAGAACTATGTTTTTTGAGTTGATCATTGGCATACAGCAAGGTACGTAGGCATCTTGTAAGGCAGATTGAGTCACGAAACACAAGAGCAGTCAAATTGAGCCTCGAAGTTCATGTTCCCTAGTAATAAACACAACAATTAGTATACCTTAGTTTTTGATCCATAACATTTGGCGCCGTCTGTGGGAAAGCACAACAACAACCATGGTGAGAACACAGAGAACAAGTAGCGCCCTTGAAGGAGGAACACCCGCGGGGATAACCCAAGCAATTTTGTCAACCGTGGAGGTACCTCCGCTTCAACCTATGCCGCCACCCAAGGAGAAGTCCAGTTAGGGGCAATTGAACCTCAACCATAAGGGACAATTCCCTCTGCTACTTAGGGGATGAATTCCCAACTTCAGCAGCTACACACACCTGTGAATTCTCGACCTGTTGGGTATGAGTATTCAACTATTGTGACTACTAACCCCCCTTATGGGATGGCCCTTTACCCCGAGGTTGGAGGAAGTGGACATGCTGGACGGGGTGAAACACGAGGTCGAACACCCCGTACATACAAGGTTTGGCTCCTATCCCGGAGGATCAGAAATTTTCTGGTCCTTATACTGAGAGAGACTCCGAATCCTCGGATGATGAAGTGGCCCCAAGAAGGAGACGTGCTGGCAAAAAGCCTATGGCTGATGGTAACTAACGTCCTAGAAGCACCCGATGGGTGAATCCCCAAGAAGTGCAGGAGAGAATCAAGGCCCATGAGGCTGAGATTCAAAGGCTGAAGCGCGACTTGGAGGCGCACCAGGTTCCCAGACCCCCATTACCACCTAGGGGGAGAAATCCTCCTCCAATCATAGACCTGGATGGTTCGTCGTAAAGAAGGGCTGTAGTCCCAAGAGCTGATCCAAGCAATCTTCTTCCTCTTGAAGATCCTGATGATCCTACCCCACCATTCACCGAAGAGATAATGAATGCCCATATCTCAAGGAAGTTCAAGATGCCTACTATCAAAGCTTATGACGGCACTAGAGATCCCTCTAATCATGTCAGGACCTTCTCCAATGCACTGTTGCTGCAGCCCGTGAATGACGCTATTAAGTGTCAGGCCTTTCCTCAAACCCTGTCGGGTATGGCTCAAAGATGGTATAGTCGTTTGCCCACGAACTCTATCGGGTCCTTCAGAGAATTAAGTCAGGCTTTTATTAAGCAGTTCATCAGTGGGAGAGTACATGAGAAAAGTTCAGCATCCCTCATGAGCATTGTGCAGGGAGCAAAGGAATCCTTGAGAGACTACCTGAATCGTTTCACGAAGGAAGTTTTAAAAGTCCTAGACCTTGATGACAAGGTAGATATGATAGCACTGCAATAGGGAACTAGGGATGAGTTCTTCAAGATGTCTTTGGCCAAACGCCCCCCTAAAAGCATGTTGCAGCTCCAAGATAGGGCCGGGAAGTACATCAAGGGGGAAGAGAGCATGAGGAAGATCGTAGTGAGCAACGAGCCCGCTGGAGGCAAGAAGCGGAAAACTAATCTAGAATATATCGCTAAGGACAAGTATCCTAGAACTGAGCAAAACCCTGATTCAACCCCTAAGAAGGGAGGACCTGGGCAAAAGTTCGTTGAATACGCTAAGCTAAATGCTCCTAGAAGCCAGATCTTGATGGAAATCGAGAAAGACCAAGATATCCGTTGGCCTAAACCCTTGAAGGAAGATCCTGCCAAGCTAGACAAGGGAAAATATTGTAGATTTCACAAGGATGTTGGTCATGACACCGATGAGTGTAGGCAATTGAAAGATGAAATAGAGTTCCTCATTCGGAAAGGAAGATTGAACAAGTACACTGGGGAAGGAAGATATAGGAATAACAATGGGAGAAAGAACTTTGAAGAACATAGGAGGGACCAGGACGATCAGGGGCGAAATCCCCAGCCTAGGGGACCAGTCATAAATGCAATCTTTGGAGGACCACGACCCCGAGGGCCTGTGATAAACACAAGCTTTGGAGGACCAACCGCTGCTGGATTATCCAGGAACTCCAAGAAAGCATATACTAGAGAAGTTATGCATATCATTGGAGAAGCCCTGAAGAGGGCCAGGATAGGAGTAACAATGGATTTTGATGATTCTGACCTAGAGGGTGTGAAATTTCCTCATGACGACCCGCTGGTCATAACACCTATAATAGGAAACAGCCCGGTTAAAAGGGTTCTTGTGGATAATGGTGCTTCGATGGATATCTTGCTCCATGATACCTTTTTAAGGATGGGTTATAATGACTCCTAATTGACCCCAACTGACATACCGATATATGGATTTGCGGGAGTGGAGTGCCCCGTGGAAGGAATAATCAAGTTGCCAACCACCATTGGTCAGGAACCAAGGCAAGCAACACAGATGTTGGACTTTGTGGTGGTGAAGGCTAGTTCAACTTATAATGATATCATGGGAAGAATGGGGATTCACACCTTCAAGGCAGTCCCTTCTTCCTACCATTCAGTTATGAAGTTTCCCACCTGGAATGGGATTGGAGAAGAGAATGGAGATCAAAAAATGGCTAGAAGTTGTTATGTGGCCTCACTAAGGGCAGATAGAGTTGGGGGACAGGTTCTGCCTATTGAAGATCTGGATATTCGAGAGAATGATGAGAAAAGAGGGAAACCAGCAGAAGACTTGGTTTCGATTCCTTTAGCTCCCAAGGATCCTGAGAAGGTGACTTTCGTTGGAGCCACACTAGAGGAGCCCCTTAGAGGAAAGTTGGTGAAATTTTTGCAAGAAAATAGTGACGTGTTTGTATGGTCAGCAGCTGATATGCAAGGCATAGATCCAGAACTGATTACTCACAAGCTGAATGTGGATCCAAATCGGAAGACAGTGAAGCAAAAGAAAAGAAGTTTTGCTCCAGAGAGGCAAAAAGCTATAAAATAGGAAGTAGAGAAGCTCTTAGAGGCTGGTTTCATTGAGGAGATACAATTTCCAGAATGGTTAGAAAACCCTGTAATGGTGAAGAAGGCAAATGGAAAATGGAGGATGTGTGTGGACTTCACTGATCTGAATGATGCATGCCCTAAGGACTATTTTCCGTTGCCAAGGATAGATACTTTGATAGATGTCACTGCTAGACATAAGATGCTGAGCTTCATGGATGGATTTAGTACAATCAGATTAAGATGCATAAGGACGACATCCCTAAGGTATCATTCATCACTGACTTTGGTGTTTATTGTTATCTTGTTATGGCATTTGGTCTCAAGAATGTAGGAGCCACCTATTAAAGGTTGGTAAATAAAATTTTTAAGGTTCTTATCGGTAAGATCATGGAAGTTTATGTTGATGACATGTTAGTCAAGAGTTTAGTGAAGACTGATCATATAACCCATTTGAGGGAAGATTTTGAGGTCCTGAGATACCATAAGATGATGTTAAATCCTACAAAGTGTGCTTTTGGAGTAGGGTCTGGAAAGTTTTTGGGATTGATGGTCTTCAAGAGAGGAATTGAGGTCAATCCCGATAAAATAAAGGCAATCCTGGACATGAAACCACCAAAAACTTTCAAAGATGTTCAAAAGCTCACTGGAAGGGTTGCTGCATTGGGATAATTCATCTCAAAATCTGGAGACAAGTGTTTATGGGGTGAGGAAAGCCAGAATGCATTCGAGGAATTAAAGAAATATATGGCTCAGGCCCCGTTATTGGCCAAGCCGGCTTTGAATGAAGTCTTGTACTTGTACTTGTCCATTTCAGAGAGTGTCTTAAGCGCTATATTGTTAAGGAGGAACTGAAAATCCAGAAACCCGTGTACTATGTCAGTAAAATTCTGCATGGAGCTGAGTTGAATTATTCAACTATTGAGAAGTTTGCTTTAGCCTTGGTAATGGCTTCAAGAAAGTTACGTCCTTACTTTCAGGCTCATCAAATTGAGGTGCTAAAAATCAACACCTGAGAAAATTATTCATAGCCCCAAGGCTAGTGGGAGGTTGATCAAGTGGGCAATAGAGATGGGAGAATTCGACATCAAGTATAAGCCACGAACGGCAATAAAAGCCCAGGAATTGGCTGACTTCATGGTGGAATGTACCATACCCGACCAAGAAGTCGGGGGCCAGGAAGATACCATACCTCAAGACAAGGAAGTAGGGATGAGCATTCGGTCGGTTCGGTCCAAAATCGGACCGAACCGAATAGACCGAAAAACCGAATAGTCATTTTTTCTTGGACCGAACCGGACCGAAGTTATATTATGGACCGGACCGAACCGAACCGAAATAATTCGGTTCGGTCCGGTTTTGGACCGAATAGACCGAAATTTTTTTCAAAAATAAAATTGCATTATAAATTAAATCACAAATTATAAATTTTAAAATATAATTTAAGTAATGTGATATGTAGAGTTCTAATACTCCATAAATATAATTACAAATTAAAATTTTTGATTAAAATTTTTAAGATATATGTAAAATATATATAATACAAAATTATAGTATTTATGATTTGGTCTATTCGGTCTATTCGGTTCGGACCGAAATATTTGTGAAAAGAACCGAACCGAACCGAATTTTAATTCGGTCTATTCGGTCCGGACCGAATAGACCGAATTTCTGAAAAATTTAGGACCGAACCGAACCGAATTAGCACGGTTCGGTTCAGTTTTTCGGTTTCGGTTCGGTTTTGCTCAGCCCTACAAGGAAGTTGATAAGGGGATAAAGAAAAGGATGATAAGGAGAAGGAATATTGGGTTTTCTATTTTGATGGAGCATCAAAAACAAATTCAAGTGGAGTAGGTTTGGTTTTACAAAGCCCCGATGGGTTCTTAATTGAATATGCTATGAAGTTAGACTTCCCAACCACAAATAATGAGGCGGAATATGAAGCTCTGACAGCTGGCCTTGGCCTAGCAGGGACACTGAGAGTCAAGAACTTGAAGGTTTGTGGAGACTTGAAGTTGGTCATATCCCAAGTGAAGGGAGAGTTTGAGGCAAGGGATGAGACGATGGCTAAGTATGTCTGCCTAGTAAGGGCTGTGATGACCCAATTCGATGAATGCTATGTTGAGCACATTCCAATGGAGGAAAATACTAAGGCAGATGCCTTATCAAAATTTGCTTCATCTGAGATAGAGGAAAGTTCAGGAAGTGTATACTTCCGCGTTCTGAAGACATAGAGCATTGATGTTAAGCTTGTAGCTCCTATTGGTCTGGGGACGTCATGGATAGATCCCATTAAGACCCATATTCAAACCTGTTGGTTGCCAAATGATGCTACTGAAGCACGGAAGTTGGCTATTCGAGCACTAAGATACTCCTTGATAGATGGGATTTTGTATAAAAGATCTTATATAGTTTCTTACTTAAGATGTCTCAGGCCCGATGAGGCACGCTTGGCTCTTGAAAAAGTGCATGAAGGTATATGTGGGCAACACTTGGGGGGCAGAGCACTAGCTCATAAGATAACCCATTTAGGCTTCTATTGGCCAGAAATGATGGCCGATGCCAAAGGGTATGTGAAGAAGTGTGACCGTTGTCAGAAGCATGCACCTATCGTTAGACAACCCCCCGAGCTGCTGACCTCCATCAACTCGCCCATCCTCTTTGCTATGTGGGGAATGGATATACTTGGGCCTTTCCCCATGGCCATGGAACAAAGGAAGTTCCTAATTGTAGCCATTAATTATTTTACTAAGTGGATTGAAGCCAAGCCTTTGGCCAAAATCACAACTAAGCAGGTTGCACAATTCCTGTGGGAAAATATCATGTGCCGGTATGGAGTTCCCCGCATCCTAGTCACTGACAATGGAACACAATTCAACAATGAGGAATTCAAGAAGTATTGTGAGGAGAATGAAATTGAATTACGATTCACCTCTGTGGCTCACCCGCAAGCCAATGGGCAAGCGGAAGTGGCGAATCGAATAATCCTGGATGGACTAAAGAAGAGGATTGAGAAGTCGAGGAATAACTGAGTGGATGAAATACTCCCAATACTATGGGCCTATAGGACTACCTGTAGAGTCATAACTGGAGCAACTCCTTTCATGTTAGCATATAGGGCAGAAGTGGTTGTTCCTGTAGAAATATCACATTCCTCTCCCAGGATTCAAGCTTTCAATGCTGAAGAGAATGAGGAAGGGCAAAGGTTAGCCCTGGATCTAATTGACGAAGTACAAGATGAGGCATATGCGAAGATAGTGGAATATCAGAAAAAAGCTTCGTTCTATTACAACCTAAGGGTTAAGGAAAGGTTCTTCAAACAGGGTGACTTAGTCTTGAGGAAGGTGGAAGCTTCTGGTGTAGGGCAGAAAGGGAAACTTGCCCCAAATTGGGAAGGGCCGTACAAGGTCAAGAGTGTTCAGGGTAGAGGAACCTACAAGCTTGAGACTATGGATGGTTTTGAAGTCCCGAGAACTTGGCATGCACAAAACCTGAAGATTTACTATGTGTGAAGCGGTTGAGCACAATTCTCAATTGTCAAGATGACAAGTAGGTTGAAAAGCACCTTGAAGCTTTGCTTGCTTAGGATTTACATATTTTAGTTTTATTTTAAGGTTTATTAAGACTGGTGTAAGGGATGAATCCCAACAATTTATGAAATTCAGAAAGTTTTCAAAATATGTTCCAATAACAAGACAAGTAAACTAAGTGCATAAGATGAAAGCATAAAGTCCGATAACTAAAACTGGTTCGAATAAATAGTATAAAGTCTGATAAACAAATTCTTGAAGACAAGATAAAATAAATAAGCCACGCAGGGCTAGAAAAGCTCTAAGGAGGAGAGGTGCCCTCGGCATCCATATCATCATCTCCTCCGCTCTCGCTGGAAGTCTCAGTCATCCCGGAGGAGGAAGAGCTATCATCCGCAGCAGGCCTTGAAGACGACTTAGGAGGAGGAAGAAGCGGGTCCTGAGGGATACGATCTGAGAAAACTACTCGGGTATCAAACCTCTGCAGCAAAGCCTCGTCATCAGGGCAGACATAGTCTGCCGGGTTAATATCAGGACAGGCCTCGTTCACGGTCCCAAGGGTCGTGTCCCGGCCAGTCCTAAAAAACCAAAGGAAGAATGAGTCGTCCCTCACCCTCATAGACTGAGTGAACTTCTCCGAGTCCAAGTAGTTACCAATCGCTATGTCCTTCTCTGCCCTTAGCACCACTAGCTCAGCGTTAGACTCTTCGAGCTCTTCCTCCTTGCGCTTGAACCTCCTCTCTAGGGCAACATACTACTTCTGCTGCTTTCTGAGGGCATTATCCGCTTTATCCGAAGCCCTCTTCCAGGATTCAGCTTGCCTCATAGAGCCTTGGAAGTAGGCGTTAAACTGAAATGAAACAATAAACAAAAATGTAAGGCAAGTGAATGCTACAAGTAAAAAAGAGTACAATTATAAGAAATAGTCATACCGAGGCTAATGAATGAGCTCCCAAAAGCTTTATCCTCTCCAAGTCGGGAGTAGCCACCACATCGGTGAAGTCCTTGGGAGTTAAGCCGTCGTTAGACCAATCCCATGCATGCTTCATGGATCCAACCACGGTATCCCCTCGGCGGAATCCCCAAAGAGGCTGAAAGGCGCCCGTAGCAGCAGAGACGGGAGCAGCAGCAGTGATAGGGGCACTAGGGACACTAGGAGCTTCAGCTCCCTCAGCAAGAACCTCCACCATGGGCTCCTTGTGCTTCCGTAAGAAGCTAGGCTGTAGCCTTTCCTCGAGTATCCAGACCCGCAAGGTGAGCCTTCTTCATCCTGGCAGTCTCCTCAACGAGAGGCACATTATCCTCGTTGATTTCCTTAGTAGCTGCAAAAAAAGAGAAAAAATAAAATAAGTGGTGTCAATAATGCATGAAAAAGGTAAAAACGAGAAGGGAAGAAAAATACCCTGTTGAGAAATAGAGGATAACCCCACGTGAATGAGGGAGAACTCCTCTAAAAGAGTCCAGCTGATAGTGGCATCGTCATCCCGAGTAAACTCATCATAAATGATAGTTTCCTCGGGGGTTAAGTGAATGGATTTGAGGCTATCATCACTAACCTTCCCGAAGGAAGATCTGAAGAGGGTGCCCCAGTCACCATTCTCCCACCTTAACCCGACAAAACTATTCCTCCAATTTTGGTTATTGTCGGGAATGGAGGCGCTGTTAAAAATGTGCTTACACTTGGGCCTTTTTTTAGCGTAGACCCAACCACAATTACCCAAAGAACTGTTGTAATATTGAAAAACCTTCCTAAAAATAGCTACAGATAAGGGAAAACCTCCCCTAAGACAACAAACCATGAAACATAAAATGTTCCTCCCGGCGTTTGGAAGAAGCTGACATGGGTTAATTTGCAAATCAGTTAGGAGGTGAGGAATGAAGGGATGAAAAGGAAACCTAAGCCCAGCATCAAGGGCATCTGTGTAAACAAAAAGAGTATCGGGTTTCCAGTGGCAAGTATGATCGCCACCAGAAACTGGAACTAGCCTAAGGGGAGGACGAACATTGTAACGTGCATTTAACTTATCATAATCTATATTGTGCCATGTGTTGCAATGATTAAAAGAGTCAAGATGTGCAGTGGAGGGATATTCGTACCCCCTAGTATTAATCATATCTATCAAAGACATGTAAGAAGAGCGGATCTCGACATCCTTACCTCATTTTGAAGCAGAGGAAATCTTGGCCGCTCTCTCAGCACCTTTGTCTGCCATTAATGGAGGTTGAAGGAAACCTTGAAACCTTGGATGGGAAAAGAGGCCGAAAAAGGCTAAGGAAATTGCCGAAAAAGATTCTAAGGGAGGAGTGTTGAGAGGAGATGAAGGTTTTTTGAAGTGAAATGAGTGGAATGAGAAGTGTGGAGAGTCACCCCCCCCCCCCACTCTTATATAGGCACATGGAGGACAAATTGGGCCTAAAAAGCCCATTTAGGCCCAAAAAATGGAGAATTCTAGAAATTTCTAGTAGATTTTGGAAGAATCCAAGTAAATCCTAGAAACCAATAGAAGATTCTAGAAAAATCTGGAGTTTGGGCTTAAAAAGGGGGCCCAACCCAAACTTTATTGGACCTAGGGATATGAAAAGCCCAGAGTAAGGGCCCATGACAGAAAACACAAATCCTTTTGGCCGAAAAAAGCAAGCCTAGAAAGGTCTTGGGCCCAAGAAAGCCCAGAACCAAAGAATAGATCAGAAAAAGCCCAGTACAAGGTTTAATAAGTCCAGCCCAGAAAAAGGGCCCAGGTAATTGAAGTTAAAGGCCCAAAAACAAAGCCCAGGAAAAAAGGCCTGTAGAAAATAGGCCCAAAGAGAGAGGCCCATTAAAATAAGTCCAGTAGAGGGTTGGCCCAAGAGAAAAAGCCCAGGAAAATAAATAATTGTTGTTTTTTCTAACCTAATTCGACAAGGATTACAACTGTGTTTTTGGTCGAATGATCTAGGTCGAAATTACCTTCGACCAGGGTTAGAAGGAGAGTATAATTCGGTCAAAACGTACATCCTGACCAAAAATTCCTGATCCAAAATAAATAAAAGGAGAAAATCCTGGCTGAAATTCGACCAGGATTCCTAGTCGAACACCTCTCCTCGAAAAAACTCTCGACCAGGAGACAATAATATGGGCTAATTCGGTCAAAAAAACAAGCATCCTGACCGAAAAGGGGAGAATCCTGATCGACAAAAAAATATATATACAGTATAAAATCCTGGTCGAAATTCGACCAGGAAGTGAGATCGAATGATCCTGCTCGAAAACCTGTCGACCAGGGTAATTAGAGGGCTAATTCGACCAGGATCCTGCTCGAACAGGATTCCTAGTCGAACCAGGTATAAAAAAAGAGAGAAAAGAAAGAAAAAGGAAAGGAAGAAAAAGATGGAAATTCCTTAAAATATTTTCTAAAAAAAATAAATATTTTCAAAAAATGAGGAATAAATCTAGAAAATAAAGGAAAAATCCCAGAATTAAGGGGAAAACCAAAAAATCAAGGAAATTTCTTAAATATTTTCTGGAAAATATGAATATTTTCAGAAAATAAGGGAAAAATCCAGAAAATCAAGGAAATTCCTTAAATATTTTCTGGAAAATATGAATATTTTCAGAAAATGAGGAATAAATCCAGAAAATCAAGGAAAAATCCCAGAATTAAGGGAAAATTCCAGAAAATTAAGGAGAAATCCCAGAATTCAGGGAAAAATCCTGGAAATTAAGATAATTCCTGAATAATAGGGGTTAAAGCAAATCGTTGTAAATGTTTAGGTTGCTTCACGCTTTACGCAAAACGATACCCTGTAAGGGAACAAGTGAACTTAACATATGCGAAACCTAACCACTGTTTCCTAAAAGTTGGGGGGGGGGGGAAATGATAGGGAATAAATAAATCATGATTATGTAATTAATATTGAATTAATTACACATGATTTGGGTCACAAAGCCCAATAAGAAGATTTATGACATTCAGACCAAAAAGGTTAACACATTGATCAGGCCTGATGGACCAGATCAGGCATGATGGAACAAAGAAGGCCCACAAACCTGAATATTAATTAATATTATAATTAATTAAATAAGGAAGAAAACAGCTGTCAATATGAGTCCTAATAGGGACATGAATCCTTGTAGACCAGCCCTCAAGGGATCAAATCGAATAAGGAATCAACTTCCTACTTCCTAGGACTCCAAAGTCCATTCTGACTCTGAGACTTGCCCATCAAGTCTCCTAACCCAAGTCCAATTCAAACACTCCCAAACATCTATATAAGGGGCCTCACCCCACAAATCAGAACTACGTTTTTTGATTTGATCCTTGGCATACAGCAAGGTACGTAGGCATCTTGTAAGGCAGATTGAGTCACGAAACACAAGAGCAGTCAAATTGAGTCTCAAAGTTTACGTTCCCTAGTAATAAACACAGCAATTAGTATGCCTTAGTTTTTGATCCATAACAGCCCTTTTCCTTTTCCTTCATAAACCTTTGAGTTTGGTACAAATTCCACAGCTTCAACCTTCATCTTTTTCACTCTCTCTTGTTCAGCTACCAAAGCAATAGATCTTCCCTTCTTCCTTCCTTTCTCTAACTACTCATCTTGTTCCAACTCAAACTCATAAGTTTTTAGAATGCCATACAGTCTCTCTAAAGTAAATTCCTTATAATCTTGAAAGTTTCTAAGAGAGACGGTCGTAGGCTTCCAGTCTTTTGGTAGAGATCTAAGGAATTTCAGGTTTGAATCTTTTATCTGGTAGATTCTTCCATGCAGCTTCAGTGCATTTAGCAGTTTTTGAGACCTACTAAAAATGTCACTTAAGGACTCACTTTCTTCATAATGAAATTGCTCATACTGCTGTATTAGAAGTTGTATCTTGTTTTCCCTCACTTGTTCAGTTCCATCACATATGATTTGAATTGTATCCCAAATATCCTTAGCAGATTTACAGTTGATAATATTATCAAACATATCACTATCAAGACCATTGAACAATATGTTCATAGCCTTTTTATCTTTGTGTACTTGCTCAATGTCTTCATCTGTCCATTCTGATTGTGGCTTTGGAATGCTTCGCTCATTGCCTACAGCTTCTTCAACATCTGAAACAGCTCTTCGAGGAATATGAGGGCCTTTCTCAATGCAATCAACATACCTTTCATCTTGAGAGAGAAGATGCAGGTGCATTTTCACCTTCTAGTGGTGATAGTTGTC
Organism: Apium graveolens; assembly: GCF_009905375.1. Lineage (NCBI taxonomy): Eukaryota > Viridiplantae > Streptophyta > Magnoliopsida > Apiales > Apiaceae > Apium > Apium graveolens. The sequence goes on from NC_133657.1 coordinate 120,212,834, forward strand.
TTTATCCGGAAAAGGGATCTTCACTCCAACATCCTTCCTACTCATGTTGTTAGTTGTTTTGATCTTTAAACTCTTAGTGTGTCAAGAGCTTGCTCTGATACCAATTGTTATTCCCAAACAATCTAACAATAAAATTACAAAAGGCGGATTGAATGTAATTCTTGGTTTCTTTTCAAAATTATGAAAATTCTTTACCAAAATATATTAGTGTTTGAATATGCAAGTGTGTGGAATAAATAAAAATGTATTCAAAACACAAAGTAATTAAACACAAAGATTTAAAAACTTTTAGGTGGATTGATCTTTCCACCACAGATATATATCAATTGAGAACTCTGTGTTGCAAGAATGCACACAATTGCTTATAAGTAAAATTACAAAGTAAGAACATAGAAATTCTTAACAGATTTTGCCTTTTCTATTTCTCAGTTCTTTCGATCGATAATTATCTACTTGCTACTCTTTGTTTATATATCACCAAGTTACATATGAAAAAAATAAACAAATAAAACAAAATGTCTAAGTCTAATCACATGTTTCTTCATTTCTCTATCCAGCATCTTTGTATTTCTTCAAGTAAACATGGAAATGGAAATGCTTCTTTGTTCTCAAAATCCTGCTAATAGGCTGCCACATTCCTTTTGTATATAATCAACCCATGTGACTGTCAAGTCACTATCAACTCCTATTTGAATTTATTATCCTTCGAGACTTTGTAGATTATCCGTTGAGTCTCTATTGGATCATCCATTAAGGGTAACTTGGGTCATACGTCGAAGCCTTGTAGAATTATGCGTTGAAAGTATTTTCATAGAAGTTGACACAATTTCATTTATGCAAAATTACAAGGCATCTAATATTTACAGTTAGCTACCCTATTTTGCATATCATTCTAGTGGTCAACATGACTTAGAATATCCTACAACCTCTAATCCTCTAGGACATTACAATATACATGAATGTGTTAGAAAAACTTATTTAAACATAAGCTACTCTTTTAACGGATGACAAAGTAAGATTATCCATTGAAATCCATAAACATACTTAATTAAATCTACTAAGGTGTTTTGGTAAAATATCATCAAACCTACAATATATTCCTAACACTCTGATAAAAAAACCTTGGTAGGATCAACATCCCTCCATACCGAGAACTCATCCAACTTCTGACCAATTATGTAACATCAATGGGCGTGAGTAATCTTGTTACTTGAGTTCGTGCCAGCTCAATCAGCCCGACCATCCCTTCGGGCAATGGTGTAGAAACTCGAGCTTTTCACATTCTTTTTGAAGTCATAATGAAATCAGAATAGACGCGTCATGGGATGAACTCCCAATTGAATGCACTGATTTTGAAAACAATTAATATGTATGAATCTGTTCGGATCCATCTATCCAAGGCAATGCACATCTCTCAGAAAACCTTCTTTAACATCTTTAAACTGGAGCTCTGAAGCCACAATTGAATGCAGTCTCCGAAATCCCCACGGCCTTATCTCCATATCCCATTGGAACTCCAAGCATGTCATATATACGTTCATGCCTATATAGATGAAAGACCCACCAACCTCCCCTCGAGATCAGGTAATCGTCATAAAGCTCCCTTACACATTGCTTGGACATCTCCGATCGATCATTGACAGTGGGATATGAAGCAATAACTCTAAAGTGTGCTCGACATGTTCCTTCAAAATGAGGGTTCGCAGGGCCATCGACGTCTTTCGTCAGGTCCATGTCCCTGCATTCGGAAATGAAGAGACTGTTAGCCTTGTACTTAGATTGAGTTGGCCATACTTGAGGAAAAGAAGGGGCCGAGTACAATTGGCCAGGACCTAACGAACGACCTCGTACTCTAGGACAACTCTGAAAAACGCTAAGGGTCTGTTCCCGAAGGATATTTTAAGGCATCAAGCTCCCAAAGGAAGTTCTAACCTTAAAATACTTCGTATACCATCTTTAAACCCCAAAAGGTGCCTAATAAACAATGTGTTTTCTAGAATAAACTGAAATTAAAACACTTACAAAAGAAAAAACCGAAAATCCCACAAAAAGATGCAAACCAACCACTCAACCCTCTCATTTATCATGGCAACATGCGACAAAATAAACAACAAAACCGCAAAACTAAAAAATATGATGGCATGAATCTCTATATCAAAAAGGACATGAAAACTTACTAATTTCAAGATGTCGAGTGATTGAAATGGGGTGATCTGGGAACACGGAATTAACGCTACCCGTCTTGATGAGTGATTCCTGCTTGCCAGAGAAATGTCGTGAACAAGAGAGTGTGTGTGCGCTTGATGGTAATGAAAAATCAAATGGACGAAATAAACTGGCCTTATAAAGAGGCCCAAAAATGACAGTTGAGTGGAAAAAGTGGAACCACTATTGTTTTAAAATCAACGAATGGGATAAGAGACGGTTAGGATTCATGGTGGAGATGAAAGTGTGGATCTCGAGAGTAGGACAACTGTTAACCATGATGGCTCCTGCTTTCCCAAAAGAGACAACTATTACGTGCTTCAACACTCCGTTACTTCATGCACTAGGCGGTGATGGACCCTAGGGTTTACCCCGAAAATGGGCCGCTTTTTTTGTCTATTGCCCGAGCTTAAGCCCAACCGAAAATAGGGATATGTTAGCATAAGTGGCCCAAAAGACAGATAAAGCCTACTTCTAGTTATAAAGCCCAACGAGCAGAAGCCCATCATCCTACAATAGGTCGACCGTTGGCCAAACGGCAAACCACAAGTAGAACGCTCCCTGATTTTACTCTCAAACGTTCGTCTTATTTCCTAGCGTAATGGATGAACATTTATGAGAGAGGTTTAATGTGTTTATATGTATATATATAGCCCTGACAGTAAGAATAAAACAATCCTCGACATACTCGCACACTATATTCTACTTTCTTGTATTCTCAAACCCACCTACTTTCAGGTTAACTGATTCTCATACCGGAGGTGAATCAGGGGGAACAATCCCTCATATTCTCTTCCTTTTCAAGTCAAGCTAAATGGCGTTCTAAGAAGGCCGAAGGACGTTCTAGCTTACGCAGAAATCTGGGTGTAACAATAGCTATTATTATAATATGGGAACTACTAAGTTGTTTTGGAGAAACAATATCGACATATTTTGTCAGCAAGCTTACAAGGATACGATATATTTTATTAGCATGCTCACACTCTCCGCCCAGAACACATTCAATATATATATATATATATATACTATTTTTAAGAAAATCTTTTAGTCATTGATTTTGTGAAACCTCTAATAAATTTATTCGTTGAGGATATATTATTAAATCTCAATTTTCGTGCATAAATCTTTTCAAATTGTTTTTCCTAAATAATAGGAGTTATGTTATTTATATATTTTATCCAAATTATTGGCTTTCAAATAAATTGAACTACAAACTTTCAAATATGTTTATCTTCTTATCTTTAGAGTATTTAATGTATACCTGATACATTAACATTCAAATAAGTAACAAACATATGTGAGAATCGTTTCAAAACCATTATGAGTTTTTTAGTATTTGATAGTCAACGTGATATATATATATATATTAATATGCGTAGTCATTTTCTAGCTAATCCTCGAGTATACATCATATCTATTTGAGAAAATACAATTTATATTATAGATTTTTAATTTTATTTTAGAGCTCTAGTAATATATACATATATTTACATATGAGTTCATAGTTTAAGTTGTAGTTTTCATTTCGAAGTGTTCAACGTGTAACTAGGGTTGAGCAAAATCTAAATGAAACAAAAAAAATTAAACCTAAACGTCCGAATTCGGTTCAAATTACTCCGAATTTTCAGAAATTCAGTCTATATGGTATGAATCAAATAGGCCGGAATAAAATTGGTTCGACCCGATTCTTTTAAAAAATAATTGGGTTCAGACCTAATAGAAGAAATACACCACAACATAAGTACTATAATTTTTATATTATATACATTATATATATATTAAAAATTATAATCATAATTTTTAATTTGTTGTTGTATTTATAAACTCTTAGAGTTCTGCGTATCAAATTAATTTAATGATATTTTTATTTTATAATTTTTTGGTTTAATTTTTAATATAATTTTTTTGAAAAATAATTTGGTATGTTCGGTTCAAATCTGGATCGAAACCAAACCGAATAATTTCAGTTCACTTCGGTTCGGTTTATAACATAGCTTCGGTCCGGTATGGTCCAAGAAAAAAAAATGATATTTCTATTTTCGATCTATTCGGTTCGATTCGGTTAATCGAACTGACCGAATGCTCAGCCGTAAATGTAACATTGTTGTTGTTGAGTAGTGAGTTTGGATAACAACAGTTCAGGGAACTAGTTTGATTTAAAAGACCGTACTTGAGTTAGTATAAGTTTTAGAAAGCATTTTTTTTCAGGTTACGGAGTTATCAACAAGCTAATATCAATAATGAAGGAGAAAATAAGAGATTTATTACTGAATCTTATAATCGCAATTTAATGATTAATAATATGATCTCTTATCAAGTTGATAAGGCAACATGACGTAGAACATTAAGATTATGTGTTGAAACTAGCTAACATTCTTGTGTGTTTTCTACTTATTATTATTTTTCTGCATTTTATATCCATTATCAGCTCGCTGACACCAATACTAACCTTAAGAGTAAGATATCTCAGATTTTTTATGATGATTACTCCGGGCCACTTAAAAATTAGTATTAATTAATCTTATCACCTATTCACGTAAGTTGAGGGGAGTAATTTCAATTGGTATCATAATTTTAGTATCCTAATAATTTTGTAACAGAAAAGTATTAGTTTATGAAGTTGGGATCAGAAAATAAATATAATTTTAGAGTATCAAAGTTTTAGTATCCTAATAATTTTGTAACAAAAAAGTATTAGTTTATAAAGTTGGGATAAAAAAATATAATTTTAGAGTACTTACTAATTTATAGAATATTGATTTACGAAGGTTTTATCTACCACTTGCATTAGAATGGTCCATTTATCATGAAGGTATGTACTGACCACGTATCTCTACTAATCATTTTTCATTTTTTTATGAACTAAAGTTTAATATTTAATTTTTATTTATAAAAATGTTTTAAAAATAATAAAAAGAGTTATGCGATTAATATATATAAAAAATCAAAATGAATAAGTAATTTAGAAGGAATAAATATTTAGTAGTTGTTTATTCTGATCGAGGCCCGAACGATTTATAAAAATAGACTACATTTTTAAAATTAAGAGCGCACAGATGCATTGTATATACAAGTTTTCTTGGCTTACTATATGCAGAAGAAATATAGCTCGACGCGTTGTGCATTTATTACTTGCATCTGTTAACTAATGAGCTCGTCAAAGTCAATATATATCGTTTTTCCTTGACCTCTAAGGAATAAACGAACAATTGGTTAACCGCCCATTTGCGTTTACACATTTACAAATTGCAATTTATACGAGTTAAAAGCAACTCCAATACAATGCTAATTTTAGTGTTATTTCTATATTATAGCACCAAATGTAAAAATATTAAACTCTAAATGAGTGTTATACTTAGATGCATATATATCCTTGTTTCTATATTTGAAACTAATGATGCATATATGTATCCTTCCCACATCATCTATTATTACAAATGGAATGAAACAGTTAAATAATTATTGTCTTACACATCTTAAAGTATAAAAATAATATTAAATTAAGTAGAAGTTAAAAGATTTATGTAAATTTAAAACTAGTTATGAAACTAGCATTGAAATGCAACTTTTATTTTAGCACCAAGAAACACCAAATTATAGCAACGGCTATAGCCATTGTGCATATACCATTGGACTTGCTCTTAATAACGAGATATAATTTGGGAGCTAACACGTGTACATACTCGATTTATATATAAACGTTATTTATTATGATTAAGATCAAAATATCTTCACGTATAAATTTAAATTTAAATTATTCATATGTTTGATAAGGATAATTTGGTCTCGATTTCAATAAAGAGTGTGTACGTATAAATCGAGGGTGCACAACTATCTTGTAATTTAGTACACCCTTTATTTTGGTTTGGTTTGATTACCGTCATATTCAAATATTAAAAAAATATATTAATCAAGTTCTCCGATTTGAATCTCCCTGATAAGAGATATTTATTATTCATACACTATCCAAGTTTGCAAGTTCAAATCTTATTCGTAGAAAATATTTTATATTATTATTCTTATTTATAAATATACAAAATAAACTCTCAAACTCGAATCTCGTCAACAATAATCATTTGTATAATTATTTATATAAATATAAATAAGATTAATGTTTCAAATTTCACTAATCCTATGCTATATTTTTCTATTTGATCGTAACCAAGAATTATAAACATTTAAATTAAATTTTGCGAATAATTTATTATGTATTAATTAATTTTAATATCTTTTTTTACTTATAAACAATTTAAATAAAATATTTTTAATGAATAATATTTATCTTACGATTTGTAAAACAAGTAAAAAGAATAACAATAGTAACAATCTATACTTATACTTACTATATTATAATAACGTGAGTTATAATTTGGTTCAGCCTCTATTTTGGTTATCTCATGACGGCCGTCGAATCTTCTTAATCAATGATCATATCCGTTAGATATAAATATTAAAATAATACAATACTCCAGATCACATGTTCGAATCCCTCCAATAACAAATATTTTATATTAATATTTACAGAGATACAAATAAGTTTTAAGGACCGAATCTTACCAAAAACAAATATTATTTAATATTAAAATAATGCACTCCCCAAACTTTAAAGTTCGAATCCCTCCAACAACAAAAATTTATATTTCTCACGTTTGAATCACCATAACGAGCATTTATATTATTTATAATGTTAAAAATATAATTAATAATTCAAGTTTTAATCATATATAATTTTGGTATTTGATATAATCTTGAAATTATATACATATTTAAATTAAAGTAATATTCATATAATTATTATTTAATATTTAATTATTTACAACAATTTTTTTAATAGAATTTATATAATATAAATATATTAATATTAAAAAATTCGTGCATCGCACAAAATTTAAATTAGTAATATATAAACGAGGCAAGTACTATGGAGACCACAATTTCATCGGAGATCTCGGAGGCCACCTATGTTTTACAATCAAAACACTATAAAAATATTATTTTGTGTGAAATATGTTTTACGAATATTTCTAAAACATTAAAATTGTTGAATATTTTTTAAGTTTAATAAGTAAAATGGGAATAAATATTTTGTAAAATAAACATGTTTCGTAAAGTAAAATATTTTTTAATGTTCTACATAAAGTACATATAATTATATGATAATGAAGATTTTGAATAAAATAATAATTTTTACATAAAATAATTTGCAAATAATACATTTTATAATATTTTTACATAAAATTTTACCGGCAAAATATAAGTGATCTCTAATAAAAAGGCGATCACCCCAGAACTCAACTCTCATATAAACTATAAAAAATGAACATATATCGGGTACATTGCATCTTTGAGGTGCATCGAAGCAAGTCCGATTTATCAGGAGACACTCGCAGACTAAAAATAAAATTGTGCGGAGAATTGCAATAGCAAAATTAAACAGGCAGAATAAAAGCACAGGTACAAATTACAATCGTGCTTTCGGATATAAACCGTCGAACGTGAACTTTATAGTGTTTAAATAAATTTGTCTCACAAACCCATCAAGCATCATTTATAGTGTTAATGTTAAATAACTTAATTGCAGTCAGATGTACTGGGTTATAATTTTTTTGCACAAAAATGCCCGACCTATAATAATAGGCGGTCGCATTACTGAAGTTTAATTTTTTTTCCGTTAGTTATCCCAAACGGACGTTACTTTTGAAGGGGTAAAATTGGAATACAGTCATTTTACCAACTAATATGATACAACCTCAGCTGTATGTACATATTATAACATGTATAAATGAACTCTAACATTCAAGAACCAAAATGGCACCCCTAATCATACAAATTAACTTTGCGATGAAGGCAACTGGATGGTTGTGACTGAACCACTTGATTATCTTTGATAGTTAAACAGTCTCTGATACGTACGCTCCAAGTGAGTCACGTGCGGGAGTGAATTTTCCGGAACATTGCCTTTTTATTAATGTAAGAGTCTTGAAATCTATGCTATAGATATCTAAATTGGACCTAGCCACGATGCCCTGATGCAAGCTGCTCCTCAAATTATCTGCAAAATTGAGTGTCTTTTAAATTGTCATAACACCATGATTTAATGCCTTTTAAATTGTACCCACATGACACTCTTAATGAAGATAGATGTGGTAATCTTGTTAGTTTTGTTGAGATCAGCTTCTTGAATGTTTCAAGGTTGGTTTGAGCCAGCACAAACGCCGGTCTAACCATCTTAGCTGAAGCGAAAGCTAGAATAAGAGGAACATGGGAGTAATATTTCTCTCTTTGATTAATACAAATATTAACTAAATTACCGTCCTAGTCTTTGATTATACTCCTATCATAAAATGGAAGTTTGAACAATTATAAACAATTATACAACGATGCGTCATCACTGAGATTAGGGGGGAACTCTTAGCAATCAAACCCCATGCTCGGATGAAATTAAAAATAATGCTTTCATCTGCAACGGCATGGGAATTAGTGAAACCAATACAAATCCCTTGATCTGCGAAATTATGTCACTTGAATATCTCTTGACTGATTCACTGCAAGATAAATGAAACCGGGGTTTCAAACTAATATCAAACAGCTGAACTCTAGGCTAACAACAAGCAAATTCCCGGTGTGTTGTTCAAATTTCCTTCATCATCCAAATCCGCCAAGTAGTTCAAAAGATCTAATGCCCTCTGAATAGTTTGAAATACTATCCTGGTTGCACACTGTCATCATACCATGTTTTCTGGAAACTTGCATTTGATAGTGTTGTAACTCACAAAGACTCCACACACATTCGTCACTTATAAACTAAACTTTTAGAAAATACATGATTTATGACATAAATTATGCTATTTGTAGTATATTTAGCTAATGTACATTAGTAAAAGTTTAGATTTGGTTATTGAGTATTAGGGGTTGGTTATATGACTTAATGTATGCATACAACTGAAATTATATCAAATTCATAGTTAAAATTAATATTTTCCAACTTTACCCCTAAAAAGATAACATCCGTTTGAGTTAAGTAACGAAACACAATCGGCTACTTAAAAAATTAAAGTTCAGTCATGCGGGCGCTTGTTATCATAGGTCGGTCATTTTTGTGCACAAAATTATAACTCGATCTATCTTTCTACAATTAAGTGATATTAAATTAACTTTACAACATTAATCATCAAACATCACCGACCTCCCGCCCTTTCAAAATATCACACACATTCCTGATGCATTTAAACTGCATTATATGATTAATTATTACTCTGTCCTTCCCTTCGAATTCTTTATCACGCATTGGGCTCGATTGGAATTTCTTAAAAAATGTAACTTATGACTTAAAGTTGAAAAGTGTGATAAAAGTGATATGAACCTCGTAACTTATAAGTTATTTAGGTGTTTGGATAATTTTACATATAAAATATTTATAAGTTGATAATGTGTTTGATAAATCATAACTTATAACTTATAATTTTTTTGTAACAAAATAAAATGTAAATTAAAAATTACATAAAAAAATAATTTTAATACATGAATCTATATATATTATTATATTAAAGATGAATTATTGAAAATTTGGTTGTTGGTTCCATGACCATTCAATCCAAAATCGTAAATATTTTATATTAAATTGGTGAGAACATGTAGATATAATCCTAAAAATTATTAGAGTAGTGCTAGGTTTCTCACAAATTTTTTCAAATTTTTTAGTAAATGATGTGACAGATACTTGGTATGTTTTAATTTATGAGCGGATATATCATATTATGTTTAGGAAAGTTATTATACACTATACGACACATCAGCATTTCGGGAAATTTTTGGGGAAAATATTTGGGAAACCTAGTATTTCTTAAATTATTATATTAAATTGTTGATAAAAAAAATTTATAACGATTAATCGGATTTCAGAAATAAAATCAGTCGGATATTTTGTAGAGAATTAATCGGAACTTTTAAAACACTTGCTTCAGCCGACGGGAACAAGAAATAAATTAATAAATTGCACAGAAATAAATTAACAGATTGTAACAGAACACGAAAAAGAAATAAAAAAAAAAAAGAGAAAACAGATGGCAAGGGAAGAAAACGAAAAACGTGGAATGATCAACTAGAATGTAGTACCGTTATACTAACTTTCTATTTTTCAGCATAAATGAGAAGAAATGATCATTTCATTCTGTTTACCAAATAGTGAGTTGAAACTATAAATGGGCTCAAAGCCCATTTAAGTTAAAAGAGTAGTTTCCCCAACATGCACATTGTAGGAGCAAGTCCTTCACGTTCTTTATTTCATGTAAGAGCAAATTTAGATTGTCTTAATAATTGTCTTAAAAATATAATAAAATATAATATCCTAATAATTTATGACATCATTTGTATACATGAATTACAACAATTTATCTTATAGTCATGCGTTATTTGGGAAGAGAAAATACAAGAGTAGAGAGATGTGTAAAACCCAAAAATAGAGCTTGAAAATGTTGTGTTATTAATATAAGGCAATACTAGAATATTGTTGGATCCAATTTTTCGATCAACTGTCCTAAATATAAATTTAGTAGGGCATATAAGGCACTTGTTTTGACTTGCTCTAAGGCCTTCTATAGTTCCCCAATTTTTTTTTTAATTTTTAAATAAAAATATAATATTTAAATTTTTATACATAAATATTCTTAAACAAATTATGAAACTATATATTATAATACTCTTAAAATACATGTCGAATATGAAAAAAATTGTAAAAAAATGAATAGAACGTAGAGATTATTTTATATTCAAGACAATTTATTTTTATCACTTTATCTCCAAGCCCCTAAATCAGCTTCATTATTTGGGTATTTTAGGTATAAATTCCTTGAATAAGAGGTGCTTTGCTTGTAATAATATTCTTTTGATATCTTTAGTTTGCTAAACATAATTTCTTTTGCAAATAAGTTTTGTTGATCAATCATAACAGCATCTCCAATACTCAATAACCCTCAACTAAAAATTGGCATACTATATATATAATTATAGAGATTATGTTAAAATTAATTGCTCTCCAATTATATATTTCTCTTGGTTAAAATTTTAGCCAAGCTAGTTATATTGGCCAAATTTGTTGAACCAGACAATGTAACATAACTCCACTTCATCTATTATCATATTAAAATTAAATATTTTATTTATAACAACTTGAATTAATTTAACATACCATTCTTAAAATATAACCAATTATTATAGTCAACTCTGTTAAAGTATAATCGCTTACAATTTTAGTAAATTTTAGATAATCAGTATTTTATATTATTTTAACCAATCATTTTTATCTAAATTTCTTTCACTATCGTAAATAAATACTCAACTAAAATATTAAATGATATACTCTAAAAATTATTAGTGACCTAACAAGTTAGTGGGTTATCAGATTTAGAAAATCCACTTTCCGCACGTCTGGGATTTTGGTTTTGATCACTATAGATGCGAGACCTGAAACTTCGTTTAATATTTTAATAGTGAGTTATGACCCACTAAGTCCAAAATAATTCTATTGCTTAAATAAAAATATTATATTTAATCGAAAATTCGAGACTGAATTATAATTTTTTATCACTTGGAAAACTTTGCTTATAGAAAAACTTTGAAATTCATTTAAGCTAAATAAATAAATTTTAATGCCCGGGATTTTTTTTTTTTTTGAAAAAATCGAACTTGCATTAACTTTCATCTTTAATCACATTACAAATAAAATCTGGAGCGATATCAAGCCACTCCATAGGATCTGGCATAGAATAGTAACTTGAGCTAACAAATATGCTACTTTATTCGCAGACCTTCTAGTAAAACAATTAACACTTCCTCGAAGTGTTTGAGAATTTCCACACAATCGTCCACAATTGTATGAAATATTGAGTTACCACTGCCCCCATGAATGGCATCAACTACTGCCTTAGCATCCATTTCAAAAATGCACTTTGAACTTCTCCATTGTCTAATCCAGATTAATGCTTCTCTAAGGCTTCTAGCTTCTCCCTCCTTTGCTTGCATTCTCCCCCCAATTCTACAAGTACGAGAACGAACGAAACAACCATTATCATCCCGAACTACACAACCAGCTCCAATGAAGTCATAATCAACTCGAAAAGAAGCGTCGATATTGATTTTTATCCATCCTGGAGGTGGTTTACACCACTGCTACAACTGAGGACGTTTTTTACTCCCAGGCCCATCCTCTTGTGCTCTCTGCCAGTCCTGAAACAAATTCAAAGCCATTGCATTAACCCCAAAAGTCGACATAGCCTTTCTGTCCCATATCCATGTATTACGTCGTATCCATAAACTCCAACACATCAGGCCAATCTGCACGCACTGCTCCGTAGTACTACTGTTAAAAGCATCCTTTAAAATCTGCAAAACATTATACCTATCACTCACTGGAACCACCCTTTGTAACCCCACTAGATTCCACATCTCTCGTGCAAAACAACATGTAATCAAAGCATGAACTGCATCCTCATTGCAGACATGGCACCATGAACATGCTTTCACCACCTCCACATTCTTATTAGCCAACGCTGTTTTAGTGGGTAACACATTGATACAAGCACGCCATATAAAGTTCAGCATTTTACCAGGCAATTTGATTCCCCATAACCTCATCCAAAATTTTCTATCCTCACGAGTCTGTTCACCGTGAATCTGCCTGTATGTACTTCTAACCGTAAAGTCTCCATTCCCATCAAAAATCCAGTACCAATTATCCTTACCAGTATACTGACTAGACAGTGGAATTTGCTTTATCAAGTCTCGATCTCTGTCATTAAACAGATCTACTAGAATATCTTCATCCCACTTTCTATTTTCAGTTTCCATCAGTCCATTCACTGTAGCATTCGCCAAATCCTTTGGCATATATGTAGTAACATACCCATTAATAGGGCACGGCAGCCATGGTTATGCCATATACGCGTATCCCTTCCATCAATAATCTTCCTCCTACTTCCCTGCTTCATACTATCTTGAACAGACATGATACTCCTCCATGTATAACTCGGATTTTGACCCAACTAAGCATTTACAAATTCACCGTTTGCATAATACTTAGCCTTCATTAACGCAGTCACTAAAGGATTAGAATTATTCATTAACCTCCATGCTTGCTTAGCTAACATGGCCATATTAAATTCCCGCAATCTCTTGAATCCCAACCCCCCTGCTTCCTTCACTTCACAAACCCTACTCCACGATATCCATTTAATACCACCCCCCCACCAATACGAATTTATTTTTTTCTCAATTGAATCACAGATTTCCAAAGTAATTAGAATCAACTGCATCCAAATATTCGGTACTGTTTGCGCTGCACCTTTGAGCAAATTAACCTTACCTGCTTTTGATATATTCTGCATCCTCCATGTCTGTAGTTTCTGCTCAATACGATCCACCAGAAAATTAAAGACCTCATTTTTCTTCCTTCCTATTGACATTGGCATTCCAAGATATTTACCTGGGCTCATATTCTCAACCACCTGCAATTATGAACAGACCTCTCTACGAGCTTCTTCCCCTGTATTTGAAGAAAATGTAATAGCCGATTTATTAAAATTTATCACCTGCCCTGAGATATCAGCATATCTATCCAAAATACGTTTCATTACATTAGCTTCAGCCATAGTTGCTCAGAAAAAGAAATAGCAGTCATCTGCAAACAATAAATGGGAGATGACCGGTGCTCCCCTTGCTATACGACACCCATGTAACAAACCACTCATCTCATTCCTTCGAATAATCGCACTTAATTCCTCGGCACACATAATATAAATGTATGGCGAAATCAGATCTCCTTGCCTCAACCCCCTCCCCGGAATCACACATCCGAACTCCTCCCCATTGTGTAAAAAACTATATGATACAAAACTAATAAAATACATAATTCCGTGGATCCAAATCTGATTAAAACCAAATCTCTCCATCATACTACTAATAAAAGCCCATTCTAATCGGTCATATGCTTTAGATACATCAATTTTGAATCCAGCAACTCCCACCTTACCTTGAGTATGCCTCTTCATGTAATGGTTGATTTCAAAAGCAATTAAAGCATTATCAGTAAGCAGACATCCCTCTATAAATGCACTTTGATTTTCATATATGATTGAACCTAAACAACATTTCAATCTATTTGATAGCACCTTCGATAAGATTCGTACTAGTACAGAACATAAAGAAATTGGACGTAAATCACCCATGGTCTGAGGAATCTTTACCTTTGGAATTAAACACACTAAAGCTTTATTCACTCCCTCAGGTAGCAACCCTGTTTGCATAAAATCACGACAAAACTTCACCACATCTATTTCGACCACACTCCAAAAAGCTTGATAAAAGGCAGGATTAAACCCATCAATCCCCGATGCTTTGTCTGGATGCATAGAAAAAACAGCCTCCTTCACTTCTTCACATGTTATTTCCCCTAACAGCTCCTCATTTTCCAAGTCTGACACCTGTTTAACCACCTCCCTGTCTGATAAGCTACCTTGTAGATTTGATGTTGTGAATAATTCTGAAAAATAGTCTTCAATGACTCTCTGAATATCCTCCTTTTCTTCCTGCCACACTCCATTTGCATCTTTAATTCTGTCCACTTTATTATTCTTCCGCCTATTCGATGCATAACGATGAAAAAATCTCGTATTTTTGTCTCCCTCCTGGAGCCAAAATTGCTTGGAGCGCTGCTTCCAATAGATCTCCTGTTTATCCAGCAGGCATAAATACTCCCACCTAGTTGCATTGTACTGCTTAATACCTTGACAATCCCTCCGTGACCATAGATTTTTCAACCTCAAACGACACTGTTGAATCTTTGCCTTATACTCATTACTCAGGCCACCCCCCCATTGTTGTAACTTCTCAGCACATACTTGAATTTTACCCGTAACATCCATACCTCTTGCTAGATCCCACCCATTTCTCACTACATTCATACACTCCTTCTCCCGCAGCCAAATATTCTCAAATCTAAACCGATGTCCTTTAGCCTCATACACCTTTTTATTCAACGATAAGAACAAAGGTAAATGATCTGAAGTGGCCACCTCAATCACCTGAACTTCTGCCAAAGGAAACAGCGTTTGCCATCTCTGATCAGCAAAACCTCGATCCAAACATTCCCGAATCCAGTTTGGTTGCCCCCTCGAACGCTCCCACGTATACTTTTCTCCTACAAAACCCAAATCCCTAAGACCACAATCATTAATAGTAGCCGTAAAACCTAGTAACAAATCTCTCGGATGATCCCTTCCTCCCATCTTCTCATCTCTATACATCATATCATTAAAGTCCCCTAGAATACACCATGGTAGATCTGACTTGTTGGCCAAATACGATATTAATCCCCATGACTCACGTCTTCTCCTTCTCTCCGGATACCCATAAAATCCCGTATACCTCCACCTCCCCACTTGAATATTTTCCACTTCAAAATCTATAAAATGACGAGTGACTTCTACTACCTTGCAACCTCCTTCAAATCTCCAAAGTAAAGCTAATCCCCCACTCTGGCCTTGAACATCTACACTATAGTACTCAACGAAATTCAAAGTCTTACATAACTCCTTAATTTTATTCTCCAAAACTAATGTCTCAGATAAAAAAATAATATTAGGCTTTTTCTGCTGGGTAATATCCTTTAAAAAATGAATTGTACGTGGTCTACCCAACCCACGACAATTTCAAGCTAAGATACTCATTGGGCTAGGCGGGCCTGTAGTCCAGTACCCGCCTCTGGTCCGTTTTTTGAAACGTTAACATTTGAATACTCAATCGTATTTACCATCTCCTGATTATTAGCAATTTCCTCATAATCAATACGTTTCCTTTTTGAGTCCATGACTACAATCTCGGATGATTCAAATTTCCCGCTTTCATCCATCACATCCACAAAAACAGCAGTCTGTTTAACTCCCTGATCCCCCAGAAAACGCTGCTTGACTGTGACAACGCCCTCTCCCCCTTGAATCTCGGTAATTATACCATCTTTCTCCTGAAATCTCTCCCCCATCATCCCAGAATTTCCTCCGCCGTGTGTCCCTCTGTTGTAACTACCATGTTAGGTCACACACTGTAGAGGGGGTGAATACAGTGTATAGTACACTCAAATCGAACTTTAAGAACTTAAGTAACAGAAAACAAACTTTATTGAAACAATAAACTCTGTTACAGTATGGAACTGTTACCTCTCAGTGATGAATAAATATCACGAGAGCTGCTAGGGTTACAATGAATAATCTTCTCTAATAATGATAACACTTATAGTGTAAACCCTATGTCTGTGTTTATATACTACACAGTTACAAGATAATCGCTAATTGATATGGAATATAATTCTGCTTCCTAAAATATATCAATCAGATATCTTTTCTTCCAAGTATTCCATTCTTCACGGAATTCCTTCTTCATGCATATCTCTTCTTATGTTTATCTCAATCTTCTTTCCTTTAATCAGCTACTGTCCTTATCTGTTTATCCTTCAGCACTTAAGTTCTGATATCTATCTTCTGATGATTATCTCCTGATAACATACATACTGATATCCTTAAGTCTGACTTCCAGTATAAGTACTGATCAACAGTTAAGTACTGATTTATCCTGTTCAGTAAGATCTGAAAGCTAAACATAAAACATATTAGCCATGACATTATCAAATATATCTAACAATCTCCCCCAACTTGTAAATTAACATAATATACAAGTTTAACAGATATTTGATGATGTCAAAAACATTAAGTACAAATGCATGAGAATTAGACTAGATAACTACAACTTACAGTCCTTAAAGTTTTTACCAATTTCAACTTCTGATAACAACTTCAGTCTGTATAAATATCAGAATTTAAGCAGTTGTAGATCTTCGACTTGGCTTCTTTATTTTCTGATGTCTCTGATGTCAGGAGTTGTTCTGAGATAGTTCTTCAACAAACATTTCTCAGCATATCTTAGTTCATCAATCATTCTCCTTTTAACATCTTTAAGCTCTGCAGTATCTTCACCAGTTTGAAAGATTGCAGCTCTGAGATCATTGATCTTTGCTTTTCTCAACTCCTGATCTAGTCTTATAACATAAGCTTTGTTAGACTCTAGATTGAATTCAAGTCCCTTAATACCAAGATACGTTCTGATCTGTGCAGTATTAGGCTTCATATCAATAATATCACCATTGTGATCTCTGTAC
Source organism: Apium graveolens (assembly GCF_009905375.1). Lineage (NCBI taxonomy): Eukaryota > Viridiplantae > Streptophyta > Magnoliopsida > Apiales > Apiaceae > Apium > Apium graveolens. Next base: position 120,230,241 of record NC_133657.1, read on the forward strand.
TTTGGAACATATATGCTGTCAGACTTAACAGAATAAAGCCTTTTCTGTCTCTGAATCTGTTCTTTTAAGTAGTTTGCAGCAGTCCCTGTTATTCTGTCATCCACTTGAAGTAAGAAAAGTACATGCTCCAATTCTTCAAAATACTTCAATGAAATGGCATTTTGTCTTACATGATAAACCCTACCATCTGTCATGAAATACAACATGATATATTCTTTCAAGTAGGTATGGTAAACCATCTGTACAGATTTCAGTTGATTCAATCTCTCAGGAGTTGCTCCAATACCTGGTTCACTCAAGGAAGTTGGATCATTGGTAGTGTTGTGTACTCTTCTTTCATCAACACTTCCCAATCCAGTTTTATCTCTAGCTTCCTTTCCAGTAACTACTCTTGCTTCAAAACCACTTGCAGTAGTCTTCAAAGATTGAGTCTGTTTTACTTTAGTGAATCCTGGTAGGAGTGTCTTTGATCTATTTTCTGATATCAAGTTAACTTGAGCTCTGGCAGAGGTTACTTGCTTTTTCTGAATATCAGAAATAATTTCTTGACTCTGAACAACTTGAGCCATGTCAGAGGTTATTTTAAGAACTTTTCTTGAAGTCAGAGCAAGATCATCTTTTTCATCAGCAATTTCTTCTTTCTCAGGAGGTACATAAACCTTGATAGGTTCACCAACCTTTTCTTTACCCTTGGATCTTGGATCTATCTGTGGTTGTGATCTAGCCAATGTTGCTTCAGTATGTGTCCTTTCTTTGATCACAATGCCTTTAAGTTTTGGAAGTGACTTTTTACCAGAAGCTTCAGATTTAGATGTGACTTTCTCTGATTTAAGTCTGGCTTCTTCTTCCTTTAAACTTTCCAAGTCCATTCCTGGATTTTCTTGAAGAAATAACTGTCTTGACATTTCTTCATCAAGATCTAGGAGTTCATCAGAACTTATCCTTTTACCAGCAGCAGAACTTATTCTTTTCCCAGTATCAGAACTTGTCCTGTGACTAGCTTGTCTTGATATAAACCTTCTACCTTGACTATGACCGCTACCCATTCCAGAGTATCCTTGATCATCATTTCCATCATCCTTTCCTTGCAGTGTCTTGTTAGTTTTGCATTTGGACTTAATTACCTTCTCCCCCTTTTTGGCATCAGCAGGTAGTAAAAGAGAGATAAGTAATTCCACTGAGGATTGGATTTCAGTAAGTTGAGATTGCTGAGAAGCTTGATTTGTCAGAATGTCATCAATCTGAGCTTGTTGTTTCTCTTGATTTTTCTCAATATAAGCAATCCTGTCAATGGTAGGTTGAAAGAACTTTTTCTTATCAATTTTCCAACTTGTTCTTGTTTGATAAAGTTCTCCTGAATCTTGTGTAGCTCTGCATGAGTAGTTGAATGAAGACCTTGTAGATGTTTAGTACTCAATGCAGTGACTCTAAGCTGGGTTTTAAAATTATCAGAATTTAACATTTCATCAGCTTTAGTCAAGTGCTCAGCAAGATGTAATGCATTTGGAACACATGAAACTGAGTTCCATTCCTTAGTCCACTCCTGACCTGCAGGAGTTTCACTCCAAGGTACTGGTGCTGGTGCAGCCCCAGTAACAAACTTCTCTACCAGTTTAGACTTAGGAATAGTCTGTTGAGGAGTATGTCCTGAAGGACCTGCTTCATCAGCATCTACAGTTGGAGCAGCATCACCAGTATCTCCAACATTTGCAGCATCAGAACTTAAAGAATCAGTATCTTCGGATAAGACAACAGTGTGAGTAGCAATAGAGGCTTCAACATCCTTTAATTGCTGATCTGATACTAAGTTCTGATCAACAGCCAAATCCTGATGCTCACCTAAAGTCTGATCATCAGCATCTTGATGCAAAGAAGGTGTTGTTGATAACTCTGGAGTTTGAACAACATCAGTAACAGGTGTTGTGAAAGGATTATTTGCTGTTGGAGCTTCTAAGAAAAGTACTGTAGGCACAACCAGGTTCTGAATATCAATTTTAGCACTTGTGCCTGGATCAACAAGAGACACAGATGGTGAGTTAGCCTTGTCAGATACAGCTTCCAGAGATGTAGTTGATGGAGAAGAATTGACTGGAGCAAATTCCTTGTCTTGTGAGATCAAAGATTCGTGATCCCCTTCCTTAGCTGCTTCCTCTTCATCATCTGAAACTGGCCTTTGTGCCCTCTGTTTCTTGTACTTCCTTGTTGATTTGGATTCTTTGGGAGTTTCAAGAACTATCATTCGTCTAAGCCTCTTGAGAAGCCTAGAACCCCTAATTTCAGAATCCTTCTGAGAAACCTCTTTCTCAGCTTCAGTAACAACAGGTTCTCTAGCAGGAACTGGTTTCTCAGAATCAGAGTCATCTCTCAAGGCAATCCTCCTTCTCTTTTGAGGTGTTTGAGGAACATTCTTTGTCCTCTTTGGCTTGGAAGATGAAGGCTTCACAGTAGGTGCTGAAGATGAAGGTTGAGCAGTCTGTGAAGTGGAGAGATAGGATTTGAGATATGTTCTAAGGGTAGGTTGAGTAGAATGAGAGGTAGGTACTGAGGTTGATGGATTTTGGGTGTTTGGAGTTGGTTGGACATCAGAGTAAACAGATCTATAAGTATCAGGATCAGCACTTACCAGGATCTGTTTTACAGACTTAGGAATCTGTAATGGTCTAAGCACTTTTTTCTTAGTATCAGCATTTACCAGGTCATTAAAGTATCGTTTTGCAACCTTAAAAGGTGGGGTTTGGGTGCTGACTAACTGAGGTTCATCAGTATAATAAGTGTAAATAAGTTGACAGAATCTAGCAAAATAAACAACATCTCGATCCTCTGTCATCCTATCCCCAATAAAACCAATTAAAGCAGTTGCAAAATCAAAATGAGTTTGATTTATAATTGCATACCTGATGTGCTGACTCATAATGGGAATAGCATCTAAATTCGAACATTTGTTTCCAAAAGCTTTGGTGATGCAATCAAAGAAGAAACTCCATTCTCTTCTGATATTAGCCCGTTTCAACTGTCCAAGTTTCGTCAGACTCTTTTCATATCCCAATTCAGCCATTAACTCCCGAAGGACCGAGTCCTCTGGAATTGAGAAAGTACAATCTTCTGGAAGATGTAAAGCCCTGCGTACTGTACCAGGAGTGACTACAAAGGATGAATCACCCACTTGGAAGATAATACTGGGAGTTCCACGTTGACCACCATCATCAAAAAGTCCAGTCCTCCAAAACCTCAGAACTTGTTGGCTTGAGAAGAATTCAGGATGTGTTAACGCATACCCAACCTCACTATATGCAAGAAGATCTTGCACAAAGTGCAATTCAGATGGAGCTTCAGTGTGATCAAGAACTGCAGCATAGTTGTTGGGGACAAACTTAGCTCCATCAATGATTAAATCCTTTGGTGCCATGTAAAAAAATAAGATTCAAGTATGCCTGTTAGGTGTTTGAGATAATGTCTGTATGAAAAAGTAAGGAGAGAGATAAAGTATAAAGAAAATAAAAGATTAAAGAAATCTTCTCTCTGTTGTACTTATACTCTGAACAAAAATGTTACCGTTGGACACCTGTCAGACATGCAGTAATAACGGACAGTTACCGGGCTCGAGAAAACAGGAATCATTACTTACCCAGTTGCCTAGTTTCAAGGAAAAACCGTTCCATTTATAAAGAGAAACAGTTTTGATTCAAAATTTAAACCGTTAGCACTGATTGAATTATTTTTCACTGCATCATTAATATTCTGAAAATACATCACATGAAAATGACCAAGATAAATTAGATAAGTAAGTGCTGAAAATGAATCAGAACTTAATATAAAACAAAATTTATATGGTCATCAGAATATCAATCAGGATTTATCAACACAAGACAAAATAACTCAGAGACAAAATCTTGAAGTAAAAACAACTTTTTTTAATATATCAAGACAATACATTTATGAAATGGAAATTACATCAATACTTATACAAGATTTTCCCTAAGTTTCTAATCCTAACATCAACAGCCTTAGTCCTAGCTAAGAAGCCTGATAAAGCTGATGATGAAGAAAAATAGGAAGAAGACGAGATTAAGTCATCTTCTTCTTCCTACTCTCGACAAACAGAATGGCGAGTCTGATGATTCGCTCTTGTTGGCGGAGAGCTTCCAGCCTTTCCTCCTCCAATCGCTCCAGATGGCGATGGTAGTCCATATAGAAGAACATGAGGCGTGTCAGTACCTCCTGTGGGACAGAGTCCCATATCTCCTCAGGAATGGCTGTGACATGCCATTCCTGCTGCCACTCGGCACAACTTAGCTCCATATTGAAGGTTTGGTAGTTCAAAAACATGTTGTATCTGACCATTGTGTTTTTGAAAGAAAAAGGAGGATAAGTATGTGAGAAGAATATGATGGAAAGACTGATGTGAAGTGGTTGCTTATATAGACAAGAGAATGCCAGGAGACGCAAAGAAATTGAATGTTGACAGGTAGAATTAATTCTACCTCGTCTCCCTAGACTTTGAAAAAGAATAACATTCATTGGAAAGAGGAATCATGGTCTAGACCGCACAAGACACAAGAAACAGTGGACTGTTCAAGTACGAATACCATTAATCCTAATCATAGTGACTATTAATCTTCCACTTCAACATATTCAATTATTAACTGAGACTGTTATTAAATTTTATTCACAGATAAGTCAAGTAAAACATTAGACTGTAATATCAGAACTTAGACTTATATCAGAACTTAACAGTCATCAGAACATAATTTCTTAACTCGAAAAAGGAATGCCCATCTTAGTAAATACTCATACAAGTTCTGAGTTATAGACTTCAGAACTTAATCATTAGAACATGTAACTAGAACTTGTCCTCAGAATTAGTGCAAAGTGACACAATGACTGTTTATCTAAAATAACATAGACCACCACAGAAATTTTCATCATTCAGATGGAGTGATTAGTGTGTGCATTAAGCTAAATAACAGACAAAGAGTAAAGTCTGATTCACTTCAGTACATCTTAGAAATAAGGCATAATTAAAATTTTGCTAAGGAGCTGTCATTGTCCTGAAACCTATTGATGAATGAGTTTATGCTTGAGTCCACCTCAACTGTTTTGTGCTAATTTTATGCATCTTTTGAAATTCTATTTTACAGTGGCTTCTCAGTGTAAGTGAGTCACGACTGTTTATCAGAATTTATGCTATTATCAGAGTATTTCTCCAGTAATCATAGAGTGTGAAAAGTCACCAAGAAAATATTTTGCTTTTCTAATGCATATTTACTTAATGCCAGCAATGCACTTGGGTCGTCCCTTCCACATTTTTACTCTAGATCTCAAAGGAGTACCTGATTTTATTCTTTGATCTTTTTGCTTTTTCTTTTGATAAGTGAGGTTTATCAGCACTTAGTACATTCAGCAGTTTTACTAGTATCAGAACTTAACAGATGAGTAGCATTATTCTAATTTGTGACTTAGTAATAAGATATACAAAGTAAACTTAACTAAGCTCAATTATCAGAATTTGCTAGTGTCATAAGATTTCCACTGAAATAATTACTTCTTACATGGAATCATTTGTTTATTGAAGACTACTAGGTCAGTATCTAGCACAGTTATCCTCATAGGATTGAATAGGTACTAGAACAGACATATCACTTATCAGAGTTTAGAAACATATATCAGACAACAGTCAGTACTTAAAGACATTTATCAATTAAGCACAGAATATACAATGAGATTAATTCTGTAAATACTGAGCATAAAGTCTGATAACACAGAACAAGTCTAAGCAGATTTAGAGAAAGAACCTGAAACCATTCCAAGTCATTTACCAATCTTGTAAAAGTAGCTTCACATAGTGGTTTTGTGAAGATATCTGCCAGTTGTTGATCTGTGGGAACAAAATGCAATTCCATTGTACCTTCATCCACATGTTCCCTGATGAAGTGGTACCTGATGCTGATGTGCTTTGTCATAGAGTGTTGAACTGGATTACCTGTCATAACAATAGCACTTTGATTATCACAGTAAATAGGGATTTTGAAATATGTTAACCCATAATCCAGTAACTGATTCTTCATCCAAAGAATCTGTGCACAACAGCTTCCTGCAGCAATATACTCTGCTTCTGCAGTTGATGTGGAAATTGACTTTTGTTTCTTGCTGTACCAAGAAACCAATCTGCCTCCAAGAAATTGGCAGCTTCCACTTGTGCTTTTCCTGTCAATTTTGCACCCTGCAAAATCTGCATCTGAGTAACCTATTAGTTTAAAATCTGATTCTCTAGGATACCATAATCCCAGAGCAGCTGTTCCTTTAAGATACTTAAAGATTCTTTTTACAGCTGTTAAGTGAGGTTCTCTTGGATCTGCTTGAAATCTTGCACAAAGACAGGTAGCATACATGATATCAGGTCTACTAGTAGTTAGATAGATTAGAGAGCCAATCATACCTCTGTAGTCAGTAATATCTACTGATTTACCGGTATCCTTATCCAATTTTGTAGCAGTGGCCATTGGAGTGGATGCACTTGAACAATCTTGCATTCCAAATTTCTTCAGCAAGTTTCTGGTGTACTTGGTTTGACAAATAAAAGTGCCTTCCTCATTCTGCTTGACTTGAAGGCCCAGAAAATAGCTAAGTTCCCCCATCATACTCATCTGATATCTTGACTGCATTAGTTTGGCAAACTTCTTGCAAAGTTTGTCATTTGTAGATCCAAAAATGATATCATCAACATAAATCTGGACCAGAAGTAAGTCCTTTCCATGGTTGAGGTAGAACAGTGTTTTGTCTATTGTCCCTCTGTTGAATCCACTTTCCAGAAGAAACTGAGCTAAAATCTCATACCATGCTCTAGGAGCTTGCTTAAGTCCATAAAGTGCTTTATCAAGCCTGTAGACATAATCTGGATGTTTGGTATCTACAAAACCTGGAGGATGTTCAACCTATACCTCTTCCTCCAATTCTCCATTGAGAAAAGCACTTTTCACATCCATTTGAAAGACAGTAAACTTTTTGTGAGCAGCATAAGCAAAAAATATCCTTATGGCTTCTAACCTAGCAACTGGTGCAAATGTTTCATCATAATCAATTCCCTCCTGTTGAGAATATCCTTTTGCAACCAGCCTTGCCTTATTCCTTATAATTATGCCATCACTGTCAGTTTTGTTTCTGAATACCCACTTTGTACCAACAACAGATCTATTCTTTGGTCTTGGCACTAGGGTCTAGACTTTGTTTCTTTCAAATTCATTCAACTCTTCCTGCATTGCTTGCACCCAATCAGCATCTTGAAGAGCTTCTTCCACTTTCTTTGGCCCAGTCTGAGAGAGAAAAGAATTGTAAAGACATTCATTTGAAGTACCTGTTCTAGTTCTGACACCTGCATCAGGATTTCCAATTATCAAATCAGGTGTATGTGATTTTGTCCACTTCCTTGCAGATGGAAGGTTTTCTCTAGAACTGGATGCTCCCCCATGATCCATGCTATCTTCATTTTCATTTTCTGATGCTCCCCCTGAAACTATGCTCTCTGAGTTGGATTCTTCAGTATTTAGATTTTCAGCACTATCAGAACTTGGCTTATCAAAACTTGACGAATCAGAACTTGAAGAGCCAGATGCATGTTCTGATGTTTCTTGAGATGTGGTAGGATCTTGAGTATGCTCCCCCTGCATAGGTGCATCTTCCTTTGACGTAGTCACCACAGTTTCAATAACATCAGAGTTTAATCCATCAGAGTTTACAGTATCAGGACTTAGACTGTCAGGATTTTCAGTATCAGAATTTGAGTCTTCATTTTCAAATCTCAGCTGATCATGGTCAATGAAATCTTCAAGACCAGTAATCTTCTTGTCATCAAAAGAGACATTGATAGATTCCATGACCACTTTTGTTCTCAAATTATAGACTCTGAAGGCTTTTGTGAAAAGTGGATATCCAACAAAGATTCCTTCATCAGCTTTTAGATCAAACTTTGATAGCTGTTCAGGATGAGTCTTGAGAACAAAACACTTGCATCCAAATACATGAAAATATTTCAGATTTGGCTTCTTTTTCTTCACCATCTCATATGGTGTTTTTCCATGCTTGTTAATGAGTGTTGCATTTTGAGTAAAACAAGCAGTCTGCACAGCTTCAGCCCAGAAATAGGTTGGAAGCTTTGCTTCTTCAAGCATTGTACGTGTAGCTTCAATGAGAGTTCTATTCTTCCTTTCAACAACTCCATTTTGCTGTGGAGTTCCAGGAGCAGAAAATTCCTGCTTTATTCCATGGCTTTTGCAGAACTCTTCCATTATCAAATTCTTGAACTCAGTGCCATTATCACTCCTTAAAACTTTCACAGAATCTTTGACCATTTTATCCAGATGTTTGATATGATCAATCAAGGTTGATGCAGTTTCACTTTTTGTATGCAAGAAATATACCCATGTGTATCTGGTGAACTCATCCACTATGACCAACGCATACTTCTTCTTTGCAATTGACATGACATTTACTGGACCAAATAGATCAACATGTATTAGATGATAAGGCTCAAGAATTGATGATTCAGTCTTGCTCTTGAATGAAGATTTTCTTTATTTGGCTTTCTGACATAAATCACAAAGACCATCAGGAGCAAATACTGTGTTTGGCAATCCTCTCACAAGATCTTTCTTGACCAGTTCATTTATATTGTTGAAATTTAAATGAGAGAGTTTCTTATGCCAATTCCAGCTTTCTTCAATTGATGCTCTACTCATCAGACAGATTGCAGAACCATCAGTACTTGTTGAAAGCTTAGCTTCATAAATGTTACCACGCATGTATCCTTTCAGAACAACTTTGCCTTTAGATTTACTCACTATTTCACAGTGTTCTTCAAAGAAATCAACATGATAACCTCTGTCACAGATTTGACTTATACTCAGTAGGTTGTGTTTAAGTCCTGAGACCAGAGCTACTTGTTTAATTATGACATTTCCAAGATTGATATTGCCATATCCCAATGTTTTTCCAATGTTTCCATCTCCATAAGAAACACTTGGGCTAGCTTTCTCCACAAAGTCTGATAGCAGGGCCTTATTTCCAGTCATATATCCTGAACATCCACTGTCCAGAACTAGAATATTTTTCCTGTTGCCCTGCAATCACAAAGACCACTAATTATTAGTTTTAAGGACCCAGACTTGCTTGGATCCTTTGGCCTTATTAAGTTTGTTAACATTTGCAGCGGATTTAGCATCAGAGTTTATGTTAACATTTTTCTTATCAGAACTTACACTATCAGACTTTGAATCAGAATTTACACTAGAAGGAACAATGGAAACTTTCTTCAAAGAAGGTTTTATTTGATAATAATCATAGTACAAACTATGATATTCCTTACAAGTATAAATGGAATGCCATAAACTACCACAATGAAAACAAGGATTTTGTGGTTTGTATCTAACAGACTGACTCTTAACTCCTGATTTTGAAGGTAAGGAGTTAATATTCTTATTCTTCCTGCAAAAAGAAGCCAGATGGTTAGAACTTCCACAGTTGTGACATGTTTTCCTAGGAGCATCAGGAACAGGTTTATAATCATTGCTTTTATTCACACCTTCCTTTCCATTCCTATTTTTCCTAGGTGATTTTACCTTGTTTGCATTCTTAACATCTTTCAGCTTATGTTTAAGCTGCTTCTTCGCCATTAAGCCTATGTTCACTTCAGCTGTCTTTTCCTGTTTTAGTTTGTCAGAAGTTGATTCCTTTGTAACTTCTGATTTTTCATTTTCAGACTTTACAGTTACAAACTTAACATGTTTTAACTTTGGCTTTTGCTTATCAATAGACTTAATTTCTTCAGTTCCTTTATCTTTCTTATCTTCTCCATAACCTAAGCCCTCTTTCCAGTTTCCACTACTTAGCAAATTTTGAGTTATTTTGCCAGAGTTAGTCCAAGTCCTGATAATCTCTCTTTCCTTTTCTAACTCAGTTTTTAGAGATTCATTTAGTTTTAGCACTTCATTTCTAACATAAAAAGCATCATCTCTATCTTTCTGAGTTTGATGGAACATGACTAACTCTTTTTCTAAGAAATCATTCCTTTTCTTAAATGCAAGATTTTCAGAAGTTAATCTTTCACATGTTAAAGTTTGATCTCTATAGCTAACAAACATGGTTTTAAGATATCTTCTCAACTCATTAATATCATCAGTATGAAAAGCATAAGTAGTCTGAGGTACCTTTGTTTCAGCAGCTTCAGAACTGCTCTCAGCACTTTCTTTATCAGCATTTGCCATCAATGCATAGTTCTCCTCACTTTCAGAGTCTGAGGTGTCTGTCCAGCTTTTCTGCTTTGTGACAAGAGCCTTGCCTTTGTCACCCTTTACCTTCTTGCAGTCAGGAGATATGTGGCCTTTCTCACCACAGTTATAGCATTTAACATTGGTGTAATCTCCTCTGTCAGACTTTCCTCCTCTGCCTTCAGATCTTCTGAAATTCTTCTTATCAGAACTTATGCCTTTCCTGGAAAACTTCTTTCCCTTCCTGAACTTCCTGTATGCAATCTTTGTGATTCCTTTCACCATAAGAGCACACTGCTTCATCATCTCCTCATCAGCATCAGTCTCAGGCAAGCTTTCAGAATCTGAGTCATCATTACTCTAAGAACTTGATGACTCAGTATCAGACTTTATGAAAAGAGCTTTACCCTTGTCTTTCTTTGAGGAAGCTGCTTTGGGGAATTCTTCTTCAGCCTTAAGAACAACTGTCCTTGACTTTCCTCCTTTCCTCTTGCTTCTTTGTTCCATCTCCAGCTCATGAGTCTTGAGCATTCCATAGATTTCGTCAAGAGTTGTTTCATCAAGATTGTAGTTGTCTCTTATTGTCGTTTCCTTCAAATCCCAGCATTCAGGAAGAGCTAACAGGAACTTAAGGTTTGAATCTTCAAGATCATACTCTTTATCAACCAATGACAAATCATTCAAAAGTTTGACAAATCTATCATATAACATTCAATGACTCATTAGCCTTTGAGTCAAAGTGTTCATACTCTTGAGTGAGTATTATCTTCCTGTTCTTCTTAATTGTGTCAGTTCCCTGACACCTTGTTTCCAGAGCATCCCATATCTCCTCAGCAGTCTTGCAGTTGATTACCCTGTTTGACATTACATTATCAATGGCACTATGCAGTAAGTGTCGTACCTTAGCATCCTTAGCAATTGATGCTATGTCTTCAGCAGTATAATCACTCTTCTCCTTTGGTACGATCTTTGCTGCTTCACCTGCAACTGCAACAGCGAGCTTGGTTGGTTTGTGAGGGCCTTCCTTGATTCTATCGAGGTATTCTGGATCTGTTGCTTCCAGGAACATGGTCATCCTTACCTTCCATATGGGATATTCAGATGGTCTCAGTATGGGAACTCTGATGGTCTCATACCGACTCTGAATTTGTGTCTTTGGTGGTTCCTCAGTTGTGGTAGGCTTAGTTGGAGTTTCTGTGTTCGACATGATTGTGTTTGGATCTTTAACTGTATGTGTGTTAACAGAGTAGCTCTGATACCAATTTTTAGGTCACACACGCACTGTAGAGGGGGTGAATACAGTGTATAGTACACTCAAATCGAACTTTAAGAACTTAAGTAACATAAAACAAACTTTATTGAAACAATAAACTCTGTTACAGTATGGAACTGTTACCTCTCAGTGATGAATAAATATCACGAGAGCTGCTAGGGTTACAATGAATAATCTTCTCTAATAATGATAACACTTATAGTGTAAACCCTATGTCTATGTTTATATACTACACAGTTACAAGATAATCGCTAATTGATATGGAATATAATTCTGCTTCCTAAAATATATCAATCAGATATCTTTTCTTCCAAGTATTCCATTCTTCACGGAATTCCTTCTTCATGCATATCTCTTCTTATGTTTATCTCAATCTTCTTTCCTTTAATCAGCTATTGTCCTTATCTGATTATCCTTCAGCACTTAAGTTCTGATATCTATCTTCTGTTAATTATCTCCTGATAACATACGTACTGATATCCTTAAGTCCTGACTTCCAGTATAAGTACTGATCAACAGTTAAGTACTGATTTATCCTGTTCAGTAAGATCTGAAAGCTAAACATAAAACATATTAGCCACGACATTATCAAATATATCTAACATACCAGAACTCCATTTTTGACCTCCATCTTGTCCATTCCTCAACCATTTTGACCCTGTATTTTGAGTTCTATTGTTCTTGCCTGGTGCCCTTAGCCAAACACCATAAGCCCTCTCAATAGTTTTACCTGGATTAGCATACACCACAGAGCACTCTCGATCCGAATGTCCCAAACAGCCACATACAAAACAGAACATACTAAGACGTTCATATTTAAAATTTACCCAGTTAAAATCTCCGCCTGCATGTTTGAGCTTCATTCTACGCTTCAATGGTATCTCAATATTCATTCTCACCCGAACACGTACAAAAGGCTTCCATAATCCATTCATATTAGCCGGATCTGCTTTTACAAATTCCCCCACAAAATTACCTATACTTTGTATAATTTTCTCCGATATCATCCCCATTGGTAGATCATACACCCGAACCCAGATATCCATCGTCTTTAATTGCACTGTATTTGGGTCCTCATGTGCTTCCAATCTATGATACACTAAAAGCCCTTGTTCAAATGTCCATGGACTTCCATCGATAACTCTCTCCATATCCAATACGTGGTAGAACACGAAAGAATAACGTTGTCCTCCAAGATCATGTATCTCCACTCCTTCCTTAGGTCTCCACAAATCGGCCAAAACATTTTGCATTGCTTGGAAGTTCACATTTCTATCAGTAAGAAAACGTCCCACCAAAACAAATTTTTGTTGAATCTGACCCACATCTTCTTCCCCCACCAAAATTCCATCTTCCTCTGCGCTTATTTTCAAGACTTAGTTATATCTTTACAACATGAAATAGATCAAATTATAAGTAGTATAATTTTTATATTATATATATTTTCAATATATCTTGAAAATTTATAATTTGTAACAATATTTATACACTACACACGTATCACATTGCTTTAGTGATATGTTAGTTTTTATTATTTTTTGATTTAATTTTTATACAATTTTTTTGAAAAATAATTCGATCCATTCACTTCAAACCGGATTGAACCTAATTATTTTTGTTCGATTCGGTTTGGTATATAGCACAACTTCGGTCCGGTACAATCCAAAAAAAATGATTTTGATTTTCAATCTATTTGGTTCGACCGAACATTACCGACCGAATGTTCGGCCCTAGGTGTAACATTGTTATTGCTGAGTATTGAGTTTGGATAATAAGAGTTTATGAAATTAATTTGATAAAGGAGACTATAATTGGGTTAGTATAAGTTTTAGAAATGATTTGATTTAGGTTGATTTAGGTTATAATTAAGTGAAGGATAATTAAGTATTTTTTTAAATGTAGGGAACCCGCAACCGTTACCGTTCGGGTGCACACTCTCTTACGGGCTCACGCAATAGCCTGCAAATCTTGTGTTCCCGAATTTTAAAGAGAACGAAAGCAAGTAATGATGAATACAAATTTGACATATATTTTTTTTAAATTTTCACTTCAAAAGTAGGATGAAACTACCTTCTTTGCTATGGCTTAAAATTTCAATTAATCTGAACTAAAAGATAAGTATTTTAGTTTTACCAAGTCTAACTACGTAATAATGATTTACTGATGAATAAATAATTAGGCTAGTAGCATAGTAGCATATTTAGATAACATAGTAAGAGAATTCTCTTTTCCCATAAAACTCTAAAAAATTCTATTTTTTATAATAATGATTGTCAAATCTTACTAAGGAAGATTCACAATACTTATTAAGGAAGGTACTTATTAAGAAAGACTTAATTTAATATTGGAAGATGTCACGGAAATCAAGATTTTGTTAACCTGATTATATAAACTTACCTATTAAGTTTTCTTAGTATAGTTGATAAAACTCTACTATAAATAGAAGTTTTGCCTACTCATTTGTACTTGAACAATCACAAAAGAAGTAACAATACTTTTGAGATCTCTCTCTTTCCTTCTCCATTTCTTACTCTATAGTTTATAGTTTATTTATAACATGTTATCAGTACAAGTCTCTGCCAACTGAAGCTTGATTCTCGGAAGAGAACGACGAATCTTGCAAAATTAGAGTTTCTTGCCTTAAATGTATCTGGAGATAATTATCTATCTTGGGTAGTCGATGTTGAATTACACCTTAGTGCTAACGGGTTAAAAGATACCATAGAATCGGGAAAAACTCCAAGCATTGAACAAATTGCAAAGGCTATCATTTTTCTTAGGCATCACATTCATGAAAATTTAAAATCTGAATACTTAACCGTCAAAAAATGCACTCACCCTTTGGAATAATCTCAAAGATAGATTTGATCACCAAAAACTTGTTCATCTACCACATGCCCGATATGACTGGCTTAACATAAGGTTCCAAGATTTCATATATGTTGCTGAGTATAATTCTACCTTATTCAAAATAAGCTCAAAACTGACCTTGTGTGGTAAGAATATTACTGATGCTGACATGATTGAAAAGACACTCTCAACCTTTCACCCCAACACTATGATTCTGGAGCAACAATATCGGGAGCGCAACTTTCAAAAATATAGTGAGCTGATATCTCTCCTTCTTGTAGCTGAAAAGAATAACGAGTTGTTATTGAAAAATCATCAGATATGTCCCATAGGATCTGTCCAGTTACCTGAAGTACATAACACGTCATTCCGGAAGAATGAACGTGGGAAACGGCATAGAGGTGGACGAGATTATGGACAAAATCGTGGACACGGAAATTTTCGTGGTCGGTTTCGTAATCAGTATAACTGTGGTCACCTGAAGTGGCAGCGTGATGGATACAACAACAACTCTGGCCACCAGAACTGGCAGAATGAGATGCCAAATAAAAGGAAGGCACCACCAGAAGGGGATACTAGAGAAATCTGCTTCAGATGTGGGGCTCATGGGCATTGGACTCGTACTCGTCCTACACCCAAACATCTTGTAGAACTTTACGAGTCTTCTAAAAGGCAGAATGGACAAAGGATGGGAACAAACTTGGCTACCTAAAATGATGAACCGATGATTAAGACCACAAATAAACTAGAAAATGGTGTTAATATCTACTATGGCCTAGATAAGTAGTTTTCATATGCACTTCTTTTATGTCATATGCTGCATCTACTTATTTCGACATCTACTTCCATGTACTTATTTTATGTTCTTGTTTTATGTTCTAGTTTTATGTACTTTGTTTATCTTAATAAAGTCATTTTTCACTTATATATATGTACACATCACAAATATGGGAGATATATGTATTGCTGACTGCACAACTACTCACACAATTCTACAAAACCAGAAGTTCTTTTCTCAGTTAACTAAAACCAACTCACGAGTACGGACAATTTCGGGTACGTCTAATATAACCGAAGATTTTGGAAAGACTAATATTTCTCTACCGAATGAGACACAGGTTCATATACCAAATGCCCAATACTCTAGCAAGTAAATTAAGAACCTCTTAAGTTTTAAGGATATTCGTCTTAATGATTTTCACGTGGAAACTACTAGTGAGGGTGGAAAAGAATATCTCCTAATCACTTCAACTACCTCAAGCTACAAGAAAATCTTGGAGAAATTACCATCAGTCTCTTCTAGGTTGTATACCATACAAATAAAGGTCAATGAGTCTTACAATGTCACTATTCCCAAAATCGTTGATCCAAAATCCCTTATTCTGTGGCATGATAGACTTGGTCATCTAGGAGTTTCTATGATGCATCGTATTATAGGAAATTCTATGGGACATCCTCTTAGACACCATAAGATCATACCCCAAGATGAACTTCCTTGTTCAGTTTGTTCTCTAGGAAAATTAATTATTCGACCATCTCCTGTTAAACTTCAAACTCAATCCCCCAAGTTCTTAGAATGGATTTGAGGTGACATTTGTGGTCCCATTCATCCATCTTCAGTCCCATTTAGATATTTCATGGTTTTAATTGATATATCAACCAGATGGTCTCATGTATGTCTACTTTCTACCCGAAATTTAGCCTTTGCCAAACTGCCTGCCCAAATAATAAAGTTACGAGCCCAATTCCCAGACCATCCTATTAAATCAATTCTTTTGAATAATGCTGCTGAATTTACTTCCTCAACTTTCAATGATTATTGTATAACGGTAGGAATCTCAGTCGAACATCCAATATCGTACGTACATACCCAAAATGGTTTGGCAGAATCTTTGATTAAAAGACTTCAACTTATCACTCGTCCCTTACTTCTTAGACCCAACTTACCTACATCTATTTGGGGTTATGCTATATTACATGCTGCGAAATTAATAAGGATTAGGCCATCCTCCTTTCATAAATAATCTCCCCATCAACTAGCACTTGGTCAAATTCCTGATGTCTCTCATTTTAGAACTTTTGGTTGTGCCGTATATGTTCCCATTGCCCCACCTCAAAGGTCAAAGATGGGACCGCAAAGGAGGATGGGTATATATGTCGGTTTTGATTCACCATCTATTATAAGATATCTTGAACCGCTAACTGGGGATGTTTTTACTGCTCGCTATGCTGATTGTCATTTTGATGAGTCAATATTTCTGACATTAGGGGGAGATAAATTATTGCATAAGATAAACCCTGACTTGACATGGAATACATCAGGATTAAATGCTTTAGATCCGCGAACTAATCAATGCAAATTTGAAGTTCAAAGAATTATTCATATGTAAAATATTGCTAATCAAATGCAGATGCTTTTAGTGATTCTAGACATATTGTTAAATCACATATACCTGCCATTAATGCCCCAGCAAGGGTTGAAATACCTATTCATAAATCAGTTCCTAAAGAATTGACTAGTAATTCAAAACCACGCCAGAAGCGCGGTAGACCAATTGGTGCAAAAGATGTTGTACCACGAAAACGGAAAATGATTGGACATGCCTCTGAAGTGGCAAGTGTTCCAGACAATACCCCAGAAGTGGTATCCCCTCCTGAAGAGGTTAAAACCCCTGAAGTGGCAGTAACAAAACCACCAGAAGTGGATATTTCCCCTGAAGTGGCACATGCTTTCTTAAAAGCAAAGGTACCTGAAAGTTATGAGATCTCATTGAGTTACGTACATAACAAAAAATTATTGGATCATGGGAGTATTGAAATTGATGATGTATATGCTTTTTCCGTGGCATGTGATATTATTATGAACTCCGATCCAGAATCACAAAATGTGAAAGAATGTCGACAAAGAGATGATAGGCCAAAATGGAAAATTGCAATCCAGGAAGAATTGCAATCCTTGCGCAAGAGAAATATATTTGGACCTGCAGTCCGAACACCAGCTGGTGTGGTCCCCGTTGGGAACATATGGGTATTTCTACGAAAACGAAATGAGAAAAATGAAATTGTAAAATATAAAGCCCGGCTCGTAGCCCAGAGATTCTCTCAAAGGCCTGGATTTGATTACCAGGAAACTTACTCTCCTGTGATGGATGGATTTACTTTTTATTTTTTTTATGGGTATGTCTTGTATGGAAAAATTGGAAACACGTCTGATGGACATTTTGACAGCCTACCTATATGGAACACTTGATAGTGATATCTATATGAAAATCCCTGAAGGATTAAAATTCGATGAGACTAAGACTCGCCATTTATACTCATTTAAATTACAACGGTCAATATATGGACTGAAACAATCTGGTTGTATGTGGTACAACAGGCTTAGTGAATACCTATTGAATGATAGGTATGTTAATGATAAAGTATGTCCATGTGTGTTTATTAAAAGATCTCAAACTGATTTTGTTAGTATTGTTGTATATGTGGATGATTTGAATATTGTAGGTACTTCTGAAGATATTACTAATGCTGCTAATTATTTGAAAAATTAGTTTGAGATGAAAGATCTTGGAAAGACAAAGTTCTATTTAGGTTTATAGGTGGAACACTTATCTTCAGGAATATTTGTTCATCAATCAACCTACACAGAAAAAGTTCTTGATTGATTTTACATGGACAAATCTGTTAGTCGCTAAAACGCGCTAATAATACATGCAAGTATACGAGTTCGTAAGTATTATAGAATCTTTTCTAGTTCGTTCCCACAGAGACTGGCTTGGTTAACTAATTAATTCATGCACTTAAGCAACAATGTATGGTTATTATTCAATGCTAAAACGAATAACAAATTAAGGTTGTTTATAACTAAGAATTAAACTAACAATTATAAATAAGGGAATAAGAATGGTTGAATTAATATATATGACAAATATGGGATTCTAACTTCATTAAATACTTCATTCAATAGAGTTATTGTTCTTAACCTTAGTATACAACGGTGATGACACTAATCAGATAACACGAAACTGATAAACGCCAACTTTCATTACACGAATACCATACTACCAGACATCTACAAAAGAGATAGAATCTGAATAGATACCAATTATATTGAGACCCTATATGTCTATAGAATTTGACAACATAACGGTTTAAGCATAAGTTATCTATCCTGATTACATAGGGCAAGTAAGATGGTTAGAATTACCCATAAATCATGCATAACAAATACATAAACCTATGCTAGCATGGCAAGTTCTAAACCCTTAAATTCACTTTCGCTTCATTAAGAATTAACACACTATCTTAAAAGTTCGCGACGCTGATAAGACGAATAAGCACAACCAATACTAGGTTATTATACAATCACCACATACTAAGGTATCGAAAGAAATTAACTAAAGAAATTCATAAATAAATCCGCTGGAACCCCACGATAATGATTAGCCCATAACCAGACTCATCATCAATGTGAGTTCCGATGAAAGCATGGTATAATAAACGTAGTCTTTATAACGAATAAACAAAACCAAGTATGAAACAAGAGTAAGGTTCACAAATAAGAAAACTAGCATCCAAATACAACTTAAAACAAAGATTCACAAGTAAGAACAAGATCTTCTTCATCTTCGTTGAATCGTGCTAACACGATCTTCTTACTGCTCTCCTTGATATGTCTCTGACTTGATTTCTTCTGAAAAATGACCTAAAATTATTTATATAGCAGCCCCATACAATCTAGAAGTCTTCCAATTCGAATTAGAATAGAATCAGAATTCTGCAAAAATGACCCGGCGCGACCGCGCGCTATTATAGAGCGGGCGCACGGCCTTTCTGACATCCTGGCGTGGCCGCACACTTGACCAGCACGGGCGCGCCATACTTCTGGAAAAACTTCAGATTTTCTTCTTTTTCTTGCTGCTTCAAGCCGGCTTTCGACGAGCTTTATTTCAACACCACCTTGATGCCAAATTAGCACCAAAATAATGCTAATTTACCTGATTACCGAGATAATGCCTGAAATGCAGAAACACTCAAAACACGTTAAAACACTTAACAACTTGAGTACAAACGCATCAATTCAAAGCTTATTAGAGCATTATAAAGTGTTATAAATGCCACTCAACAAAATCTCATCCTATGACTACACCAATGGTGGTTCGGTCACTTGAAGTTGAAAATGATCCATTTCGTCCTAGATAAGAAGATGAAGATCCACTTGGACCAAAAGTTCCATATCTCAGTGCAATTGGCACTCTTATGTACCTCACAAACAACACACGACCTGATATTGTTTTTGCTGTAAATCTATTAGCAAGATTGAGTTCAGATCCAACTAAAAGTCATTGGGATGGAATCAGATGTTGGATACTTATCAGATCCTCATGTTAGATGATCACAGACAGGTTACTCATTCACATATTATAGTACTACTATCTCTTGGAAATCTACAAAACAAACCATGGCTGCAACTTTATCAAATCACGCATAATTACTAGCAATCCATGAAGCAAATAGGGAATGTGTTTGGCTACGATCCATAATCCAACATATTCGGCATTCATCTGGAAAATCAAATATCACAGACGACCCTACTACTTTGTTTGAAGATAATTCAGCTTGCATTAAACAGTTAAATGAAGGATATATCAAGGGATATCGAACAAAACACATTTTACCAAAATTCTTCCATACTCACGAATTATAAGAGAATGGAGATATTGAGGTACAACAAGTTCGATCATGTGATAATCTGGAGGATATACTTACAAAGTCACTACCGACATCAATATTTGAAAAGCTACGAAATAGCATCGGAATGCGAAGATTAAAGAACATATTACATTAAGATGTTAATATGTGAAATATTTTATTCAGGGGGAGACTTTACTCTTTTTTCTTCATCAAGGTTTTTATCCCACCGGGTTTTTCCTTGCAAGGTTTTAACGAGGTAGTCAATCTTTGAGATACTCACATTTGACAATCAAGGGGGAGTATTATAATAATGATTGTCAAATCTTACTAAGGAAGACTCGCAATACTTATTAAGAAAGACCCTTGATACTTATCAAGAAAGACCCGTGATACATATCAAGAAAGACTTAATTTAATATTGGAAGCTTGTCACGAAAATCAAGATTTTGTTAACCTGACTAAGAAAACTTACCTATTAAGTTTTCTTAGTATAGTTGATAAAGCTCTACTATAAATAGAAGCTTTGCCTAGTCATTTGTACTTGAACAATCACAAAAGAAGTAATAATACTTTTGAGATCTCTCTCTTTCTTTCTCCATTTCTTACTCTATAGTTTATAGTTTATTTATAACATTATTATCTTTCTTATTAATTAGTCGTCTTTATCCTTCTCTTTCCGGTCGGTATCGATCAAAGGCCCTCTTTTCTTATTTTGATCATGTTTTTCTTTGGGTAAAATATGAAGTAGGTGATTGACTGCGCTAAAAGAAATCAAGTAGGTCACTCATTGTAAATTTGACTCAAAGTGATCATCAATTAATTTACTTTGATCATTTCATTAAAGTTGAAAATTGAAATTACCTAAAATTGAATAATGATAACATAGGATGGTAGAGATTGTTTTGAGCTTCAATATGGTTACTAAAACTTTTTTTTGGCTCACGAAATCATTATGAAATATGAATTTGATTATCCCTACTTGAGTTATTTTCGAGATTTTGAAGAATCAAAACTAGATTTCATCATGATTCTGTGAGTTAAATAACAAGTTTTAGTAGCCCACAACAAACTCTTCCTCCCATGTTACCATTTCTCAATTTTGGCTGATTTCACTTTTTGATATTAATTGAATAATCAAATTAAGTTAATTGATGATCACTGTGAGTCAGGTTTGTAATGAGTGACCGACTTGAGTTTTTGGGACACAATCAATCACCTACTTGTTATTTAACCCGTTTTTCTTTTAATAATACTCAACCTTCTGTGATGTGTATTTTCATACCCAATTGTTGGGGTTTTTGCTGTATCTGCCCGTGATAGTTTAATAAATGTTTCTGGGTATATTTAGACTTATTTTTTTGTCAAAAATGATTTTATTGGTGTTTTTGGGATCTGGAATGCTCATATCAAAGTTGTGTTGTAATATCCGGGACATGACGTGTATTATCTTTATCAATAAATAATTTTTATGTGATTTTATGTGATTTTTGGTGAATTATTTGATGATTGGTGTGGTTATGAGAATGTCTATATGTGATAAAGTATAAGTATGCTAATTTTATTATGTCCAGAATAAAATATAGATAATTAAGGTAGTTTTCTAGTAATTTTTGGAGTGTTATATGATTTATATTGATTTATGAATTTATTAATTATTTTCTGAATAATCACAAAATTATTTTATAAAGCCGGGATTCATCCAACCTCAACCGTTTTTACGTTTTTATAACCCGAAACTCTTTCAAAAACTCCGTCCTAACCTAATCTGGTAATTCCGGATGTTAGGTCACACACACACTGTAGAAGGGGGTTGAATACAATATTTATCACAATCAAATCGAATATAAGAACACAAGTAACAGAAAACAGATTTTATTCAACATAATAAACTCTGTTACAATATGGAACTGTCCTCTCTCAGTGATGAACAACTTATCACGAGAGCTGCTAGGTTTACAATAAATAAAATTTGATTATGATAACACATATAGTGTAAACCCTATGTCTGTGTTTATATACTACACAATTACAAGATAATCTCTAATTGATATTGAATATGATTCTGTATCCTAAAATATATCAATTAGATATCTTCTTTTCCAAGTCTTCTATTTTCCATAAAAATCTTCTCCATGCATATCTCTTCTTTATTTAGTCTTGATCTTCTTTCCTTTCAATCAGCCTTTCCTTAACTGTTCATCCTCCCGCACTTAAGTTCTGATATCCATCTTCTGATAATTATCTCCTGATAATTTAAGTACTGATATCCTTAAGTTCTGACTTCCAATAAGTGCTGATTTCAGTAAGTACTGATATTTCCTGTTTATTAAGATCTGAAAACTAAACATGAAACACATTAGACATGACATCTCAAATATATCTAACAATCTCCCTCAACTTGTAAATTATCATAATATACAAGTTCAATATATATTTGATGATGTCAAAAACATTAAGTACAAATGCACATGAGAATTTGACTAAGAAACTATAACTTACAGTACTTGTAGCTTTTACCATCCTTAAAGTCTGATATCAGCTTTAGCCTGTATGTTCTTCAGAATTTAGCAGTTGCAGTCCCTGACTTGGCTTCATTATGCGTTCTCTTTAATATCGGGAGTTGTCCTGAGATAATTCTCCAAAAGACATCTCTCAGCATATGCAAGTTCATTCAACATCCTCCTTTTGGCTTCTTTTAGCTCAGCTGTATCTTCACTTATCGGAAAGATAGCAGCTCTGAGATCATTGATCTTTGCCTTTCTTATATCCTCATTAAGTCTGATATAATAGGCTTTGTCTGATTCTATGTTGAATTCAACAACCTTATAACCCAGAAAGGTAGTAACAATCTTTGCAATGTTAGGCTTCATTTCAACAATTTTCCATCATGAGCTCTGTACTTAGGATAGTATGAGCTGTCAGACTTTATCCTATAAAGTTTCTTATGTCTCTCAATATTAGACCTTAAGAATTTGGAAGCATCATCTGTAGACTTGTTCTTTACTTGAAGCAAATATAGTACATGTTCCAATTCTTCGTAGTACTTCAAGTTAATAGCGTCCTGCCTAATCTGGAATACCCTCCCATCTGTCATGAAATATAACATAACCTGTTTTTTCAGTGTAGAGTGGTAAACCATTTGTACAGACTCCAATTGATCCAATCTTTCAAGAGTTGTGCCTATTCTTGATTCAGACATAGATGTAGGATCTAGAGTTGTGTTGCTTACTCTTCTTTCATCAGCATTTCCCAAACCAGTTTTATCTCTTGCCTCCTTTCCTAGAAGCAATATACTCTGAAAACCTCTTGATGTACTCTTCAGAGTTTGAGCAGATTGTTTAGCTTGGGTGAATCCTGGTAGAGTAGTTGAAGGTTTAACATGAGAAATGTCAGGGGTTATTCCCTTATCTTCTGATGTCAAGCTAACTTGAGCTGTGTCAGAGGTTGCTTGCTTCCTTGTAGCATCTGAATTTACTAACTCCTGACTTTGAACAACTTGAGCTCTATCAGAGGTTGTTTGAGAATCTTTCTTGTTCTTCAAAATCAGATCATTATCTTCATCAACATCTATTTGTTCATCCATAGTTGGCATGTAAACCCTTACAGGTTCATCAACTTTACCTTTGCCCTTAAACTTTGGATCATACTCCACTTGTGATTTGGCTTTAGATGCCTCAGCACTTGTTCTTTATTTAATCATAATGCCTTTAGCCTGTGGAGGTTTCTTTGCTATTCTAGAAGCTTTAGACTTAGATTGTGACTTATCAATTGCAGCTTTCAGTCTAGCTTCTTCTTCCAGCATTTCAAGATCCATCCCTGGATTTTCTTTAAGAAATAGCTTCTTTGAGATCTCTTCATCAAGATCTTCAGGATTGACTAGAACTTGTTTACCTGAGCTTGATTTCTTGCCAGCATCAGAACTTAGCCTTTGACTTGTAGTTCTATATTTCTGTAATGAAGAGCCTTTTCTTTTTCTTTGACCTCCACCATCTTCAGAGTTTCCCTGATCTTCATTTTCATCATCTTTTTGTTTCTGTGATTTAGTAGACTTGCATTTGGACTTAATTACTTTCTCCCCCTTTTTGACATCATCAGGAAGAAGCAGGGAGTCAAGCAATTCCACAGAATTTTGAAGTTCATTGAGCTGAACTTATTGAGCAGCTTGATTTTGTAAAAGATCAGAAATTTGAGCTTGCTGCTTGTCTTGAGACTTTTCAATATTTGCTAAACGGTCAAAGTTAGGCTTGAAAAACTTTTGCTTCTCTACTTTGATCTTCTCCGCATCCTCTTGCAATTTATTTCGAATTTTGTCCAGCTGGTCGTGAGTTGCTGAGTGTTGACCTTGAAGGTGCCTTGTACTCAGTGCTGTAACTCTAAGATGTGTCTTAAAATCATCATTGGCAAACATCTCACCAGCTTTTGTCAGATGTTCAGAAAGAACAGCTGCATTAGGGACAAATTCAACATTATTCCAGTCTTTGATCCACTCTTGCCCTCTTTGAGTCTCACTCCAAGGAACTGGAGGAGCCCTTTCTACAAACTTCTCGATAAAAGCAACCTTAGAAGCTGGTGGTAGAGGAGAATGTCCAGAAGGACCAACTATATCAGCATCTACACTAACATCAGCTACATCAGAGTTTACAGCAGGCAGTGCAACAGAAGTGGCAGAATCTTCACTATCATCATCTTCTGATAAAATGAATGTATGAGAAGCAATTGGAGATCCATCTCCATGATCATCAGAATTTAGCACTGGAGTGGCTGGAGGAGTGTGCTGAGAAAGTTGTGTAGTTGTTGGAGCTTCCAGATACAAAACCTGAGGCACTTCCAAGTTATGGATGTCAATTTCATCACTTGGCCCCTGGTTATCAGCATGTACTGGAGATACTGGAGGTGTGGGAATATGAGTTGTTTCTAGCTCATGAAGTGGAGAGTGATGAGTTGCATGAAGGTCTGGATCAGCACTTGGAGAATTGTGAGCTTCAACAGGGTCTTGTGAGATCAGAGATTCCTGACCCCCTTCCTTAGCTGCTGCTTCCATTCCTTTACCAGAATATGCAGGCCTTTTTGCTAATGTTTTAAATCTTTTTGCTTTTGAAAAGTCTGTAGGAGCTGCATCATCAGAATGTATTGTTCTAGGCCTTTTCAGGGACCTAGAACTCCCAGTCTCTGTATATTTCTGAGAAGAGACTTTCTCAGCTGCAGGAACAACAGGTTCTGTAGGTTGAACCTGTGCCTCATCATCTGAATCATCTCTCAAGATGATCCTCCTTCTTTTCTGCTGTGAAACTTTCTTAGATCTTGATGTTGTTGCTCTAGCAGAAGAAGGCTGCATTGTAGTATGTGCTGATGGGTAATGAGCATATTCTGATGTTTGTGTTTGAGGAGGGATTGGAGTAGGTTATGATGGTTATGTTTGAGGTTGTGGCTGAGGTTGTGGTTGTGGTACATCAGGATAAATTACAGAGTATTTGGCAACATCAGCATTTACCAAGGCTTGTTTGACAACTAAGAGAATTCTAAGAGGTCTCAAAATTGCCTTTTTGTTATCAGCATTTAGTAAATCAGTAAAAGCCCTTTTGGCTAGCTTAAAGGATTCTAACAGGTCACTGGCTAAGATAGGTTCATCTTCTGTACAATGACTATAAATTAATTGACAGATTCTAGCAAAATAGACAATATTCCTATCCTCTTTCATTCTATCACCAATAAAGCATAGCACAGTTCTAGCAAAATCAAAATGAGACTGATGGAGAAGATCATACCCAATTTGTTGAGACAAGATTGGAATGGCATCAAAATTTGTACATTTGTTACCAAATGCCTTTGTGATGCAGTCAAAGAAAAAGCTCCATTCTCGGCGCATGTGTGCACGTTTGAGTTGACCCATTTTTGCTAAACTTTCTTCATAGCCCAAATTAGCCATCATTTCCTGAAGCAGTGGTTCCTCAACAACAACACTAAATTGAACATTTTCTGGTAAATGGAGAGCCCGACGAACCACTATCGGAGTAATAACATAATCCTCCTCTTTTGCTGAAAAGACAATACTAGGAGATCCACGCTTACCACCATCATCATAAACCCCTGTTCTCCAGAATGCCAGCACTTGTGATCCAGAAAAACTTGATGGTTGAGTCAAAGCGTATCCGATTTCACTATTAGCTAAGAAGTCCTGAACAAAGTGAAGTTCTGACGGAGCTTCTTGCGTGGAAAGAATGGAAGCATAGTTATTAGGAACAAACTTTGCTCCATTGAAGATAATATCTTTAGGTGCCATTGAGAAATCAGTGAAATATTTGAGTGTCTGAAAGGTGTTCGAGAAAATGCCTGTGTGATAAATCGTTAGAAAATAGTGAGAGTATAAGAGTAAAAAGAGAGAGATAGAGTATAAAAGTGAATACAAGATTTTACAATCTTTTCTCTCTTTTACTTATACATGGTAAAAGATAACCGTTGAGACGAATATGAAAGGTCTTTGGACACCTGTCAGGCATGCAGTAGTAAAAAATAATTAATGGGCACGGGTATTCAATAATCATTACTTATCGCATGCAGTTTTTCAAGGAGAAAAACCTTCCCACCAAACCAAGTAATCCCATTAATCAAGTAATTATGACTTTGCACGTTCAGTTTTTTAAAAAAACCATTCCTACTAAATAAATGATTATTACTGCTTTATCTCTCATAAACCAATATTCTGTAAAATATGACCATTCAAGTAATGACCAAAAATAAACCAAGTAAATAAATACTGCCACATCAGCATCAGAACTTGATTATTATCAGAATTTAAAAGTCATCAGAATATGGCTCCTTAACTCGAAAAGTGAATGTTTTATTCCTGTAATTCTTCACACAAGTACTGACATGGTTTCATCAGAACATAATCATCAGATTTCCATCAGAACTTGTCCTCAGAATTTATGCAACTGACACTGAAACTGTTCATCTAAAATAATATTTATCACCACAGTAATTGTCATCATTCATATGGAGTGCATGTGTGTGCAGTAAGCTAAATATCATATAAAGATTAAAGTCTGATTCACTTCAGTACATCTTAGAAATAAGGCATAACTAAGAACTTTGCTCAAAATCTGTCATTATTCTGAAGTCTACTATAGAATGAGTTTATGCATGAATCCACCTCAACTGTTTTGTGCTCATTTTATGCATCTTTTGAAATTCCATTTTACAGTGGCTTCTCAGTGTAAGTGAGTCACGACTGCTTATCAGAATTTATGCTATTATCAGAGTATTTCTCCAGTAATCAGAGAATGTGAAAAGTCACCAAGAAAATTTGAATTTGCTTTTCTAATGCATATAACTTAATACCAGCAATGCACTTGGGTCTTCCCTTCCATATTTTTACTCTAGATCTCAAAGGAGTACCTGATTTTTATTTCTTTTCTTTTCTTTTTCTTTTGATAAGCGAGGCTTATCAGCACTTAGTACATCCATCAGATTTACCAATATTAGAACTTAACAAATAAGAAGCACAATTCTAGTTTTTGAGTTAGTAACAAGATACACAAAGTAAACTTTAACTAAGCTCAATATCAGAATTTGCTTGTGTTAAAAGATTTCCACATAAACAATTACTTCAAACATGGGATCTTTAGTATATTAAAGACTACTGGGTCAGCATCTAGCACAGTTATCCTCATTGGATTGAATAGTCACAGAAACAGTCATATCACTATCAGAGTTTAGAAATTCACATCAGACAACAATCAGCACTTAGAAAATTTCTAATTAAGCACAGAATACACAAAGATAGTAATATCTGTAAATACTGATCATAAAGTCTGATGTATCAGAACATAAACTAAGCAGATTTAGAGAAAGAACCTGAAACCATTCCAAGTTCATTTACCAATCTTGTAAAAGTAGCTTCACACAGTGGTTTTGTGAAGAAATCTGCTAGTTGTTGATCTGTTGGAACAAAATGCAATTCCACTGTACCTTCATCCATATGTTCCCTTATGAAGTGGTACCTAATGCTGATGTGCTTTGTCATTGAGTGTTGAACTGGATTACCTGTCATAGCAATAGCACTTTGATTATCACAGTAATAGGAATTTTAGAAAATTCTAACCCATAATCCAGTACCTGATTCTTCATCCAAAGAATCTGTGCACAACAGCTTCCTGCAGTAATGTATTCTGCTTCTGCAGTTGATATGGAAATTGACTTCTATTTCTTGCTAAACCAAGAAACTAATTTGCCTCCAAGAAATTGGCAGCTTCCACTTGTGCTTTTCCTGTCAATTTTGCATCCTGCAAAATCTGCATCTGAGTAACCTATTAGCTTAAAGTCTGATTCTCTAGGATACCACAACCCCAGATCAGCTGTACCCTTAAGATACTTGAAAATTCTTTTCACAGCTGTTAATTAAGGTTCTCTTGCATCTGCTTGAAATCTTGCACAAAGACAGGTAACATACATGATATCAGGTCTACTTACACTAAGATAGAGTAGTGAGCCAATCATACCTCTGTAATGAGTAATATCTATTGATGTACCAGTATCCATATCCAATTTTGTTGCAGTGGCCATATGAGTGGATGCACTTGAACAATCTTGCATTCCAAATTTCTTCAACAAATTTCTGGTGTACTTAGATTGACAAATAAAAGTTCCTTCTTCATTCTGCTTGACTTGAAGGCCCTGAAAATAGCTAAGTTCTCCCATCATACTCATTTGATATCTTGACTGCATCAGCTTGGAAAACTTTTTACAAAGTCTGTCATTTGTAGAACCAAAAATGATTTCATCAACATATATCTGCACCAAAAGTAAGTCCTTTCCATGGTTGAGATAAAACAATGTTTTGTCAATAGTCCCTCTGTTAAATCCACTTTTCAGAAGAAACTGAGCTAGTGTCTCATACCATGCTCTTGGAGCTTGCTTAAGGCCATAAAGTGCTTTGTCAAGTCTGTAGACATGATTAGGAAATTTTGAATCTACAAAACCTGGAGGTTGTTCAACATATACTTCTTCTTCCAATTCTCCGTTGAGAAAAGCACTTTTCACATCCATTTAAAAGACTGTAAAATTTTTGTGAGCAGCATAAGCCAAAAATATCCTTATGGCTTCCAATCTAGCAACTGGTGCAAATGTTTCATCATAATCAATTCCCTCCTGTTGAGAATATCCTTATGCAACCAGCCTTGCTTTATTCCTTGTAATTATGCCATCACTATCAGTTTTGTTTCTGAACACCCATTTTGTGCCAACAACATATCTATTCTTTGGTCTTGGCACTAGGGTCCAGAATTTATTTCTTTTAAATTCATTTAACTCTTCCTGCATTGCTTGCACCCAATCAGCATCTTGAAGAGCTTCTTCCACTTTCTTTGGTTCAGTCTGAGAGAGAAAAGAGTGATAAAGACATTCATTTGATGTAGTTGTTCTAGTTCTGACACCTGCATCAGGATTTCTAATAAATAAGTCAGGTGTATGTGCTTTAGTCCACTTACTTGCAGATGGAAGATTTTCTCTAGAACTGGATGCTCCCCCATGATCCATGTTGTCTTCATCAAAATTTTCTGATGCTCCCCCTGAAATTATGCTCTCTGAGTTGGATCCTTCAGAATTTGAGTTTCCAGAATTATCAGCACTTGAGTTTCCAGAATTATCAGAACTTGGTCCATCAGAACTTGATGAATCAGAACTTGAAGAGCCTATTGTAGGTTCTTATTCTTCTTGAGATGTGGTTGTATCTTCAGTATGCTCCCCCCTGCACAGGTGCATCTTCCTTTGGCGTAGTCACCATAATTTCAATAACATCAGAGTTTAATCCATCAGAGTTTGCAGTATCAGGATTTAGACTGTCAGGATTTACAGTATCAGAATTTAAAACTTCATTCTCAAATCTCAGCTGATCATGATCATTGAAATCTTCAAGTCCTGTAATCTTCTTATCATCAAAAGAGACATTGATAGCTTCCATGACAACCCTGGTTCTTAAATTGTACACTCTGAAGGCTTTTGTGGAAAGTGGATATCCAACAAAAATTCCTTCATCAACTTTTAGATCAAATTTGGATAGATGTTCAGGATGAATTTTAAGAACAAAACACTTGCATCCAAATACATGAAAATACTTCAGATTTGGCTTCTTTTTCTTCAGCATCTCATATGGTGTTTTTCCATGCTTGTTAATGAGTGTTGCATTCTGAGTAAAACAAGCAGTCTGCACAGCTTCAGCCCAAAAGTAGGTTGGCAACTTTGCTTCTTCAAGCATAGTTCGTGCAGCTTCAATAAGAGTTCTATTCTTTCTTTCAACAACTCCATTTTGTTGTGGAGTTCCAGGAGCATAAAATTCCTGCTTTATTCCTTGGTCTTTGCAGAACTCTTCCATGATCAAATTCTTGAACTCAGTGCCATTATCACTTCTTATGATCTTCACAGAATCTTTGACCAATTTATCCAGTCGCTTGACATGATCAATCAAAATAGATGCAGTTTCACTTTTTGTGTGCAAGAAATACACCCATGTGTATCCGGTGAACTCATCCACTATGACCATATCATATTTCTTCTTTGCAATAAACATGACATTCACTGGACCAAATAGATCAACATGTAGTAGGTGATAAGGCTCAAGAATTGAAGATTCAGTCTTGCTCTTGAATGAAGATTTTCTTTGTTTTGCCTTTTGACAGGAATCACAAAGGCCATCAGGAGCAAATACTGATTTTGGCAAACCTCTCATAAGATCTTTTTTGACTAGTTCATTTATATTGTTGAAATTTAAATGAGAGAGTTTCTTGTGCCAATTCCAGCTTTCTTCAATTGATGCTCTACTTAACAGACAAATTGCAGAACCATCAGTACTTGTTGAAAGCTTGGCTTCATAAATGTTACCATGCCTGTATCCTTTCAGAACAACTTTGCCTTTAGATTTGCTTACAACCTCACAGTGTTCTTCAAAGAAATCCACATGATAACCTCTGTCACAGATTTGACTAACACTTAGCAAATTGTGTTTAAGTCCTGAGACTAGAGCTACTTTTTCAATGATGACATTCCCCAGATTGATATTGCCATATCCCAAAGTTTTTCCCATGTTGCCATCTCCACAAGAAACACTTGGGCCAGCTTTCTACACAAAGTCTGATAGAAGGGCTTTATTTTCAGTCATATGTCCTGAACATCCACTGTCCAAAACTAGGATGTTTTTCCTGTTGCCCTGCAATCACAAAGACCACTAATGATTAGTTTTAAGGACCCAGACTTGCTTGGATCCTTTGGCCTTATTAAGTTTGTTAACATTTGCAGCGGATTTAGCATCAGAATTTATGTTAACAGTTTTCTTATCAGTATTTACAGTATCAGACTTTGCATCAGAACTTACACTAGAAGGAATAATGCTAACTTTCTTTAAAGAAGGTTTTATTTGATAATAATAATAGTACAAACTATGATATTCCTTACAAGTATAAATGGAATGCCATAAACTACCACAATGAAAACAAGGATTTTGTGGCCTATATCTAACAGACTGACTCTTAACTCCTGACTTTGAAGGAAAGGAGTTTATGTTCTTATTTTTCCTGCAAAAAGAAGTCAGATGGTTAGAATTTCCACAGTTATAACATTTCTTTCTAGGAGCATTAGGAACAGGCTTATAATCATTACTTTTATTCACACCTTCCTTTCCATTCCTATTTTTCCTACGTGGCTTTACCTTGTTTACATTCTTAACATCTTTCAGCTTATGCTTAAGCTGCTTCTTTTTCATTAAGCCTATGTTTACTTCAGTCGCCTTACCCTGTTTTGGTTTGTCAGAAGTTAATTTCTCTTTAACTTCTGATTTATCAATATCAAACTTTACTGCTACAAACTTAACAGGATTTACCTTTGGTTTTTGTTTAACAACTATAGGCTCAATCTCTACAGTTCCCTTATCATTCTTATCATCTCCATAACCTAAGCCCTCTTTCCAGTTTCCACTACTAAGAATATCCTGAGTTACTTTACCAGAGTTAGTCCAAGTCCTGATAATCTCTCTTTGCTTTTCTAACTCAGTTTTTAGAGATTCATTCATTTTAAGTACTTCATCTCTAACATAGAAAGCATCATCTCTATCTTTCTGAGTTTGATGGAACATGGCTAACTCTTTTTCTAAATAATCATTCCTCTTTTTATAAGCAAGATTTTCAGAAGTTAATCTTTCACATGTGAAAGTTTGATCTCTATAACTAATGAACATGGTTTTAAGATATCTTCTCAACTCATTAATATCATCAGTATGAAAGGCATAAGTAGTTTGAGGTACCTTTAACTCAGCAGCATCAGAACTGCTATCAGCATTTGCCATCAAGGCATAGTTCACCTCACTTTCAGAATCTGAAGTGTCTGTCCAACTTTTCTTCTTTTTGACAAGAGCCTTGCCTTTGTCACTTCTCACTTTCTTGTAATCAGGAGATATGTGGCCTTTCTCACCACAGTTGTAGCATTTGACATTTGTGTATTCTCCTCTATCAGATTTTCCTCCTTTGCCTTCAGATTTTCTGAAACTCTTTGTTAGATATATTTGATAATGTCATGGCTAATATAATTTATGTTTAGATTTCAGATCTTACTTAACAGGACAAATCAGTACTTAACCGTTGATCAGTACTTATACTGGAAGTCAGGACTTAAGGATATCAGTACTTATATTATCAGGAGATAATCATCAGAAGTTAGATATCGGAACTTAAGTGCTGAAGGACGATCAGATAAGGACAGTAGATGATTAAAGGAAAGAAGATCAAGATAAACATAAGAAGAGATATGCATGAAGAAGGAGTTCCGTGAAGAATGGAATACTTTGAAGAAAAGATATCTAATTGATATATTTTAGGAAGCAGAATTATATTCCATATCAATTAGCGATTATCTTGTAACTGTGTAGTATATAAACACAGACATAGGGTTTACACTAAAAGTGTTATCATATTCGAGAAGATTATTCATTATAACCCTAGCAGCTCTCGTGATATTTGTTCATCACTGAGAGGTAACAGTTCTATACTGTAACAGAGTTTATTGTTTCAATAAAGTTTGTTTTCTGTTACTTAAGATTTTAAAGTTCGATTTGATTGTATTATACACTGTATTCACCCCCTCTACAGTGTGTGTGACCTAACAAGTGGTATCAGAGCCTATCTGTTAACACACATACAGTTAAAGATCCAAACACAATCATGTCTGACACAGAAACTCCAACTAAGCCTACCAAAACTGAGGAACCACCAAATACACAAATTCAGAGTCGGTATGAGACCATCAGAGTTCCCATACTGAGACCATCTGAATATCCCATATGGAAGGTGAGAATGACCATGTTCCTGGAAGCAACATATCCAGAATACCTTGATAGAATCAAGGAAGGGCCTCACAAACCAACCAAGCTTGCTGTTGCAGTTGCAGGTGAAGCAGCAAAGACTGTACCAAAGGAAAAGAGTGATTATACTGCTGAAGATATAGCATCAATTGCTAAGGATGCTAAGGTACGACACTTACTGCATAGTGCCATTGATAATGTAATGTCAAACAGGGTAATCAACTGCAAGACTGCTAAGGAGATATGGGATGTTCTGGAAATAAGATGTCAGGGAACTGACACAATTAAGAAGAACAGGAAGACAATACTCACTCAAGAGTATGAACACTTTGACTCAAAGACTAATGAGTCATTGAATGATCTATATGATAGATTTGTCAAACTTTTGAATGATTTGTCATTGGTTGATAAAGAGTATGATCTTGAAGATTCAAACTTTAAATTCCTGTTAGCTCTTCCTGAATGCTGGGATTTGAAGGCAACAACAATAAGAGACAACTACAATCTTGATGAAACAACTCTTGATGAAATCTATGCAATGCTCAAGACTCATGAACTTGAGATGGAACAAAGAAGCAAGAGGAAAGGAGGAAAGTCAAGGACAGTTGCTCTTAAGGCTGACGAAGAATCCCCCAAAGCAGCTTCCTGAAGGAAAGACAAGGGTAAAGCTTTTTTCATAAAGTCTGATATTGGGTCATCAAGTTCTGAAAGTGATGATGACTCAGATTCTGAAAGCTTGCCTGAGACTGATGCTGATGAGGAGATGATGAAGCTATGTGCCCTTATGGTGAAAGGAATCACAAAGATTGCATACAGGAAGTTCAGGAAGGGAAAGAAGTTTTCCAGGAAAGGCATAATATAACACCCTCAAATCCGGGGTCGGGGATCCGGGTTGTCACGAGATCCATTTCCCTTAATAACACTCAATCTTAATACACAATCAACTACTCTATACTGTGACCCCACAATAAACACACACACCACAAGTTATAGTCTCAGAGATGAATATCCACAAATAATCACAAGTCGTTTTATTCCACAATTATATGTCAATACACCTTAAAAGGTTTTCTGGATAAATTTACATTTCTTTGCCATTATTACAATTCATAATATACATAAGTCTGATACATTATTAGTTGAAACTTAGCCTATTGGTAATTTCTACCTCAGCTACAGCGGCCTCAACGCTTCCAGAAAGCTGCGAAATGTTTCCTATCCGCTTGCGAATTGGGAGCTTGGTCCTGTTCATCTTATCTATCTGATGTTGTGTGATGAAAGAAGAAAGCAAGGGTGAGCAGCAAGCCCACCAAAATAATATGTATAATGATTAACAATATATGAGCCTACTCATAATACTCATGAAAGTCTTGGTCAAAAGAAATGAACCAAGTTGATATCTTAATGCGATGAAGTCGCAAAATATTCAGTATTTATATATAAACATATATACTTTTCAAAATATTGGAAGTCCTCTTCCATGCATAATATACACAAAGTCCCAGTGTATAACTGTATAAAAAAAATATCGTTGCAAGGTGACCTCATATATCTAACCTTGTCTCAACGTTTTTCTGAAAATCTTTGTCATTCATAAGACAATTATTAATTAGATATAAGTTTAAAAGATGAAGTTACAAGATACCCCAATATACTTATATCTTTCCCAAATACTACTTGAACTACCACCGTTCAAGTTATAATCAGTTTCAAAAGTTCATCACATAGATGAGACTACAAGACAAGATTCGAATAGATTCAATCTTTGAATATCATTATAAATAATGAAGTTACGAGATACTTCATTAAGTCCCGACATATATATACACCTATATATATATACATTTCCTGAAAACCTCTGTCATGTAAAGTATGAACAGAATTGCAATATCCAATAAATTTGGAAAGGAAAGAATTTTGGCATAAACCTGATATCTTGCTGATCAGGCAAAGATACCAATAAGTAACCTTTTCTACTAGTAGATGGACGAATTCCCCACTGGTCATCACCCTGGTCTCAATAGGACCTTATGCTGGACTGCCACTCAGCCACTTATGCATTTGATGGACTCCCACTGAGCCACTTACACTATCATGGACGCCCACTGAGCCCATGTTGCTTATGCCGACTCAATAGATGGACTTACTTCCCGAACGTTGGGTAAGTAATCAATTCATTTACCAAAACTGCAACCTTGTTGCGAATATAAAATACACCACAGAGCCAGATCCCTCAGGTTTTGAGCGAGTATTTAAATCCCCTTAAAAAGGAAGATCTTAAATATAAAAATGAGTTTTGGGATCCGCTCTAACTTTTAAAAATCATTTTGAAGACTTGAAAACACTTTAAAGAGTGTTTGGAGTAAAGCTGATTTAATGAAGTAAATCAGTCCCCAGTATATTTAGAAAATGTCTGAATATTATTATTTAAATAATATTCCCATAAAGAATAATCTTTATAAAAATAATTGAAGTAGAAGTATTAAAACTTATACTTGAAACGAGTATTAAATAACCAAAGATATACTTATACGAAAGTACTATCTTTATTTGAATAATCAAAAATAAGTTTGATTATTGACACCTTATTCTTTAATAAAATAAAGAATATATTTCAGCAAATAATTGGAGTCATAGATCCTCTAATGAATATTCAAATAATATTCAATAAATATAATAAGCTGAGTCATAAGCCCTTAAATGGATATTCGAAATAATATTCAATAATCAAATAAAGGAGTCATAAGTCCTCGGATGAATATTCGAAATAATATTCAATAATGAAATAAAGGAGTCATAAGTCCTCAGATGAATATTCGAAATAATATTCAATAATGAAATAAAGGAGTCATAAGTCCTCGGATGAATATTCGAAATAATATTCAATAATGAAATAAAGGAGTCATAAGTCCTCGGATGAATATTCGAAATAATATTCAATAATGAAATAAAGGAGTCATAAGTCCTCGGATGAATATTCAAAATAATATTCAATAATAAAATAAAGTTATCGAATAAACCTTATTCGATTAATAGTTTTGAAAACTATAACCATATATATATATAAATATATATATATACATATATACAAAATCTACTCGGGATCCTCGACTCCCGGTTTTAGAAAATGTTTTCACCTTTGGGTCCCTATACTAAGGGTATATGCAAATTACCGCTATCCTCTAGCATAGGTATTATCAACTGTAAGCACTTTAACCAACAGATATATGATCCAAGAATATGAAACAGGCATGCATATATACCATATAACATGCTACAATATATCGCAAGAATTTACTATAACAAATATGCATTTAACGCAAGATCATGCATATACACATATACATCACAACAACAGTATAACGGGTAGAAAACTTGCCTGAGCGACTAGGGATTACGAATGGCTCGGGACGAGTCTGGTAACCTATAAACAACAAGTAAGTTGGAATTAAACCAAAGTCACTTGTAAATCTATACTTTAACCAACTTAGACTCTAACGCTCATTTTGCGCTTAACGATTTACTTAAGTCACTCGAGTACCCTCGGCTCCACCATTTTTAATAAATTAACCATTACGAGTTTTAAGGAGATTCTTTCGCGAGTGGCTTACCAACTGCCTAACACACTTACCATAATTGTTTCATACATTAATTAACCCTTTTTGGTCTTTAACCTATGTTTCAAAGTAAGGCGAGGGGAAAAGTTTCGTTCGCGAAACGCCGTTACTTGAAACTGTCGTTTCTCCTAAACCGTGCATCGGAATCGAACGAACTACATATCAAAACGAAGCTCGTAACATGAGCTATCTAAAAATGGCAATGGTCAAAATCTAGCAGGGGGTTCTCGGGTCCTAATGTTATGAACAAAAGCAGTCTAAAGAAAATTGGACGTTACGACAGCTATGTTTACGTGATTTCCCAAATTTAAACCATTCAAAACCAACCACAATTCAATCCCCAAATCAATCATACAACCAACATCCATCCAAAACACATCATAACAGCCCCAACAAATCCACATTAACCATTTATACTTATTCCCCACATGAACTAAAAGCTTTACTTAGGTTCTTTAACTAATTATCAAGATTTACAACTCCAACAATACCACAAAACCAACTAATCTCTACAAACTCAACCAAACTTCAAACAATCAAGCATCATGCTTCACATATACTATATCAAACATATTCATTCCTAATTACTCAAAACTAAAGCTAGGGTTTGTAGTTTATACCTTCCTTGGAGAGTGGAAAGTTACTAGGGAGCCTCAAAGAACCTTGATCTATCCTTATATAACCTTGATCTTGCAAATGAAATCAAGAACACAAAGTTAAAAATTTGAAAACACTATTCACCCTAATCTTTGGTGAATTAATTAGCTATGAAAATCATGGAATCTTGAGCTTAAACTTATGGCTCATCTAAGCTATAAATTATGGAAGTTAAAGAAACAAACCTCTTGATTTTTGAAGGTGTGTAGCTATGGTTTTGAAATTCTCATCCTTGCATTTTCCAAGAAAAGCCGAGAGCAAAGGCTTGAAGAAGATGAAATGATTTTTGTGTTTTGCTTTGTTTTGCTTTTGGTTGGTTGTTTTTAATTTGTTTTAGGTTAATTACCTAATTAACCTTGATTTTATGTGGTTATAATTCAACCACACTTCCTTCCCTCCTATGTCATGCTTGCATCACTTTGTGATGTCATCACTCTTCCTTTGTCCTCTTTCTATTGGTTGGATGACATCATCCCCACTAATCCCTTTGATTAGCTTTTAATTGTTTGCCTAATGACCGCTGATCTGTTATACGGTTCGCTTAACTTTCGTTTTCATTTATCGTTTGAGGGATCATACCCGGGATCTTATTACTTAGGTTCCCTTAACCTTTCTCAATATATTATATTCATTTTATGATCCTCTCCTATAATCCTTTAATTTAAATCCTTTTTATCCTATTACCTTTTTCTCAATTCTTTCCGTATCTAGTGGATTTTCGGGAAAAATCAAAGTGTTCGGATTTGGATTCTGACGATCTTTACATACACTTATATCCCATATAAAGTACTAATAAAATCTCAGAATATCCATATCAGAACCCCTACATAGTGTGGCATGAAAAGTTTTCTCATTCAGCAAAAACACTATTCATAAGGGTTTCAAAAATTTCCCAAAAATTGGGGTTATTACAGTCTCCCCTTCTTAAAAGGATTCCATCCCGGAATCAGATAGAAATGAATAGGGATACTTTCTTAGTATTGCACTTTCTAACTCTCAAGTCAATTTTCCCATATTGTGGTTCTACCATCAAACTCTTACTAGTTTGATAACCCTTCTCCTAAGCACTTATTCTTTTTTACTTTATAACCCTTCCTGGTTGCTCCATATAGGTTACGTCGGGTTGCATGTCTATGCGCTCATATACCCCTATTTATCTGGCATCTGAATTACACTTCCTTAACATTAATATGTGAAACACGTTACGACCTGCTACATGTTCGGGGTTAGGGCTAGCTCATATGCTATCTTCCCAATACGTCTTAATATATCCAAGGGTCCAACAATTCGTGGACTTAGCTTTCATTTCTTTCCTAACCTCATCCTTCCTTTCCAAGGGAATACCTATAACAACACTAGGTCCCCTACTTCCTATTCTTTGTCCTTTCGTGTCAATTCAACATACTTCTTATGTCCATCTTGGGCTACTACCAGCCGTCCTCTGATTAGATCTATTATATCCTTGGTCCTTTGGACTACTTCGGGTCCGAGCATCTTGCGCTCTACATCTTCATCCTAACACAAGGGAGATCGACATTGTCTTCCCTCAAGGATCTCATAAGGCGATACCTCGATACTGACATACGATCGATTATCGTGATATAACTTAATCCGCATTAAGTGATCATTCCAAATTCTTTCAAGTCTATTGCACAGACTCTCATTATAGCTTTTAGCATTATAGCTTTTGCTTCTTAATACCTATTCTTTTCCAGTTCGTAATCGCTACTACCTTCCGTTCCTAATATTATACTGGTTATACTTTTGCTCGTTAGCGTTCTATAACCTTTTAATAACCACGTCAACCTTAGTATCACGAATGTGTTTCCATTCCGAATACTACCACAACTTTACTACTCCTTTTTCAGCTGTTTCTATTTCCCAAAGTTTGATCAATCATATAGAAGTAAAGGAATTTGTTGAGAGATCACTATGATCATGAACACTTGTTATATCGCATAGTTAGTACAGAAGGTGGCTAGCCTTTAGTACTTGACAAGCAATTAAACAATAGATGGTATCCTACTAGGCTTCTATCACACAGATAGATAGTCATTCGGCAATACCTCCTCTTCTGGAAGGGTTGTTCTTCTCAGCTTACATGAAATGAAAAGAAGAGAAAAGAACGAACTGAAGAGAATTGTATATATATAAAAAAATATACTGCCACAAAATATCTGGCTTGGAACCTACCTCTGAACTATAGAGGTTTGTCATAGGAGAACAAAACATATATGTATTTATATCAACATCAAGTATTATAGCATCGTATTTCACATGCCTAAATATTTTTGCTATTCCGTCCATCATTCTATGGACCCATGCTCTTCCTTGAGCTTATACACAATCACCTTTGAAACTCCCTCGATATCGAAAATCGAATATGGGATCTCATTCTAGACATCATCGTTACTAGAATTCTATGCTTGCACCGCAACCTTCCTCGTATAATGATACGACTCTCTATTGATAAGAAAGAATAAATATTCAATAGGTAGATACTCTACTTAATTAGTCTATCAATGATAACTTATACCCTACCACGACCCGATTAGTGGTACTCAATCTTAACATCCATTCCAATATAACTCTCACGGTTGTAATCAGCTCATTACTCGCAGAATCATTGCTACATTACTATGGCCCACCACTGACCTACTGTCGTCATTCACGTTCCATGAAATCTTAATATCTAACCATACGGAGTCCATACATGTCGTATCAAATCCTTCTAAGGAGGTAACACAATCACCATTCATGATTCATGAAGAACACTCCTGATCCTGACCCAGATACATGACATGAAGCAGATAAAATTGCAAAAGAGTTTCAATCAAAGCAACGATAGCAGGTTAATACCATTCTAAATCATATGCCTTAAATAGAAGACGTACTCAAAGGTTCGTCTAGTCCTTTTTGAAACATGGTCCTGGCTTATCTCAGGATAGGACCTTCTAAGATAGATAGCCCGTTCATGGCGATTACACGAATTAAACCTTTACCAACTACTATTACGGTTGGGTATTGCACAGTCATCAGAAGGAATGTCAATCTTTCAAACCATAATACAACCTTCACAGCTTTAACCATCATCACTGTATTCTTTTGGCACAAGCGCCTATAATTATCCTCTTACCTTTAAAGTGTCGGCCACCTCTTTGGCCTTTCCTGATAGTAAAATTTCCTTACAGTCAATGTCATTTTAACCACCTCCAAAAAAATTTTCTACCTCATTTCAATCACAGCTTATGTGAAGATGTTTTCCTTAAAATCTGATAAGTAAAAAAAAAAATCACCACTTTCCATAAGTTATTGCCTCAGTCTTTAGAGGTTAATCACTGTCACGACTGACTCTCAATCATACTTAGAACATCTTTTATCTTAAGTCCTACTTGCCCTGAACAATTTCGACCATTACTGGTTCGATCCATACTTTCTCGTGGTGTAACACGTGCCCCACTTGGCATCAATATAATTACGTCATATTTCCTTTATCAACATTTCTATTCTTGAAAATTTTGAATATTGCCTTTCTCCTTGTAAAACCTCTAAGGTTATCCTTCAATCGTTCCTCCTGTATTCCCTATATACAGGGCATATCAAAATACCATTTATTAATACCAGAATCATAGTCTATATACTTCTGAAAAAATTTCTCCATTGATCCTTAAAGGTTGTTAATACCTTAATCCTTCCCAATTCATACCGTCAAACTCATATTATCCCTACTAAGGGTGAAATGCCAACCTTTATGCATTCCCCTAGGATTCATTTTAAGTTACCGATGTTCTATCCTTAATTCCACCTTTAGAAGGTACCGGCATCCTTCCATGGATAATTCAAGTCATATATCCCTGATAAGGGTGTCTTATTCAATCATTCCCACCTCGATAGTATATGCCTAATTTTTACAATAACATCTGTATTCAAAATGGGGTCAATCAATATGGCCTCCAAAAGATAACAACGGTTGTCCGCTTGTCTCGCCTAATTTGGTAACAATAACAAGGATGTTCTGGAAGATATTGGTCGTGTTTAACGTAAACCTCTTCTTAATAATTCCTTATTTACTTTTGTTGTTTATCTCAACAGTCACCTCAATGTTGGGATATCTTTCATACCTAGCGTCTCCCTTTCTGGGTATCGAGCCACCGGTCTTACACTTCACATTCTTGAAGGTCACTTCCTTCATCCAATTTTCCTAATTTCTTACTTCCTTGTCTCCTCAGTCTATCCGCGTCTCATTATTTATCCTTCGAATTATCTCAAGGTTTCCTCGAATCCTCCCAACTTACAGGGGTAAAATATATGTATCTCTTAGGCCTTCAACCATCAACTTTAATTCATGGTGAATCACCCTCATCCTGACGATTACATACTTTTCTATTTCTATTGCTACGAGTCTTTAGGGTTTCCTCATACCCAATTCCTTTATCATTCCTCAAACTCTATTGCCTTTATATTCCTTTCCACTTCAGTTTCTTTTTATTTTCCTTTCTCTTATCATTATTTCATGAACCAACACAACATAAGCATTGATTTCAAACATCCCGTCATTCTGGATTCGTGTCCTCAGAACAAATCTTGACAACTTTTACAACTTAGATTCATAATTCATCATACTCGTCCGCCTTTGATCTAGCTCTAAAGCTTTTACACTATCTCCATAACCTTGGGAATTACTTTCTCGAAAATAATTGATTGACTTTAATCAGTTTATTCTAACCTCTGGCTCCGTGCCTTCCTTGGTCTTTCACCAGCGGGTGGTCTCTCTCTTAGGAGGGTAAGTGACAAAAACACTCTTTTGTGATTCGTCAATCATTCAGAATCTCAAATGATTCCTATATTTCCTTTAGCCAGGCTCTTCCTTTGACTGGGTCAGCTTGTTCCTTAGAACTCAAAGAGCTTAGCGACTTAAAGGTCCTGAAAGAATTTCTCACCGCATCGCTCCCTCAGGGTGGTGGTTGGGGATAATAGTCTAAGTTCTGTCTAGAAAGGTCCATAAATTTGTCGTATAGGAGTGCCGTCTCGGGTCTCCTTTCCTTACTCGACTTTCTGTTTCCTTAGTATGAAATGTTTCATCCTTCTCCCATACTTGGGGTTATCTTATACATTTTAAATCCTCATTTTCCACTTCATTATGTTATGGGTTCCTCCTATCTTGATGGAGATCTCCCTTACTATCACGTTCAGGGTTTACTCTAAATCTTATTCCTCAAACTAGCTTTCATCTAAGATCTCATCTTTAAGCTCTTGAACATTTGGAACCCAAATTCTGTAGGAATACTTCATTATTCCCTTATCAACTTTCTCGGTATTAATCTCTAATCTATTTGTTGGCTCTCTGCCTTCATTCATCACTTTTTCTTGGCACAATATGATCTTCTCCAATAATTCAGGCTGTATTGTAATCTCAAACAGCTTTTCGGTACCGGCTCCGGTTACCTTCACTTCTATTTTCATTTTCTCAAAATCTCTTATCAACTCTCCCAAAGACATTTTCATCTTGAGTCTCTTTTTTATACTAAGGGCATTAGCCACCATTTTAGCTTTCCCTGGATGATAAAGAATCTCATAATCGTAATCCTTTATTAGCTCTAACCACCTTCTCTGGCGCATGTTGAGCTCTTTCTACGGGAAAATGTACTAGAGCACTTACGACTTATGTAAATCTCGCACTTCTCTCCATACAAGTAGTGCCTCAAATCTTTAGGGCAAAACTATCGCCATGAGCCCAAGCTCATGGGTGGGGATATCGAATTTTATATTCCCTTAATTGTCTTGACGCGGACGCGATTATCTTGCTGTGCTGTATAAGAAGCACCCTAATTCCTTATGCGAAGCGTCACTTACAAATCACAAAATCTCCTTTTTCCATCCGGCAACGCCAACATAGGGGTCGTCACCAACCTTGGCTTCAGTTCTTAAAAGCTGTTCTCGCATTTCTCTGTCCATTCGAACTTCTCAGTCTTATGAGTAAGCCGCGTTAAAGGGGCTACTATCTTTACAAACTTGAACTAACCTCCGGTAGTGACCGGCCAATCCTACCTCTGGTAGTTGCCCTAACCATGGTCATCAATTCCTCAGTGGTCCTTTATTCATTCTTGTCAGGATCCTCCATGGGATCCTCCTCAGCAACTATCCCTTCTAGGACAACATCCTCAACCGCTACATCCTCAATATGAACATCATCCAATCCCGCGTTAGGACACTCTATCGGATCCATAATCTGATCTCTAATAAGTAATAAACATCATCGCATTGTTGCTCCTCAACCTCAGGGTTCAGAATCCCGCTACCATATACGATAACGAACTACGCTACTATCACGATATTTATAAGGGTTCCCATAAGGGTTTTAACTGTCAGTACTACGTTAGGTAGCCCGACTATGAACTTGGCAAGAGTTCTTATTATCTTAGTGAACTTATTATCTTAACGTCACATCATCTCTGAGGTTTATAACGCTTAGCTCTGATACCATTTCTGTAACACCCCCAAATCCGGGGTCGGGGATCCGGGTTGTCACGAGATCCATTTCC
Organism: Apium graveolens; assembly: GCF_009905375.1. Lineage (NCBI taxonomy): Eukaryota > Viridiplantae > Streptophyta > Magnoliopsida > Apiales > Apiaceae > Apium > Apium graveolens. The sequence continues at coordinate 120,274,475 of NC_133657.1, forward strand.
CTTAATAACACCCAATCTTAATACACAATCAACTACTCTGTACTGTGACCCCACAATAAACACACACACCACAAGTTATAGTCTCAGAGATGAATATCCACAAATAATCACAAGTCGTTTTATTCCACAATTATATGTTAATACACCTTAAAAGGTTTTCTGGATAAATTTACATTTCTTTGCCATTATTACAATTCATAATATACATAAGTCTGGTACATTATTAGTTGAAACTTAGCCTATTGGTAATTTCTACCTCAGCTACAGCGGCCTCAACGCTTCCAGAAAGCTGCGGAACGTTTCCTATCCGCTTGCGAATTGGGAGCTTGGTCCTGTTCATCTTATCTATCTGATGTTGTGTGATGAAAGAAGAAAGCAAGGGTGAGCAGCAAGCCCACCAAAATAATATGTATAATGATTAACAATATATGAGCCTACTCATAATACTCATGAAAGTCTTGGTCAAAAGAAATGAACCAAGTTGATATCTTAATGCGATGAAGTCGCAAAATATTCAGTATTTATATATATACATATATACTTTTCAAAATATTGGAAGTCCTCTTCCATGCATAATATACACAAAGTCCCAGTGTATAACTGTATAAAAAAAATATCGTTGCAAGGTGACCTCATATATCTAACCTTGTCTCAACGTTTTTCTGAAAATCTTTGTCATTCATAAGACAATTATTAATTAGATATAAGTTTAAAAGATGAAGTTACAAGATACCCCAATATACTTATATCTTTCCCAAATACTACTTGAACTACCACCGTTCAAGTTATAATCAGTTTCAAAAGTTCATCACATAGATGAGACTACAAGACAAGATTTGAATAGATTCAATCTTTGAATATCATTATAAATAATGAAGTTACGAGATACTTCATTAAGTCTCGACATATATATACACCTATATATATATATACATTTCCTGAAAACCTCTGTCAGGTAAAGTATGAACAGAATTGCAATATCCAATAAATTTGGAAAGGAAAGAATTTTGGCATAAACCTGATATCTTGCTGATTAGGCAAAGATACCAATAAGTAACCTTTTCTACTAGTAGATGGACGAATTCCCCACTGGTCATCACCCTGGTCTCAATAGGACCTTATGCTGGACTGCCACTCAGCCACTTATGCATTTGATGGACTCCCACTGAGCCACTTACACTATCATGGACGCCCACTGAGCCCATGTTGCTTATGCCGACTCAATAGATGGACTTACTTCCCGAACGTTGGGTAAGTAATCAATTCATTTACCAAAACTGCAACCTTGTTGCGAATATAAAATACACCACAGAGCCAGATCCCTCAGGTTTTGAGCGAGTATTTAAATCCCCTTAAAAAGGAAGATCTTAAATATAAAAATGAGTTTTGGGATCCGCTCTAACTTTTAAAAATCATTTTGAAGACTCGAAAATACTTTAAAGAGTGTTTGGAGTAAAGCTGATTTAATGAAGTAAATCAGTCCCCAGTATATTTAGAAAATGTCTGAATATTATTATTTAAATAATATTCCCATAAAGAATAATCTTTATAAAAATAATTGAAGTAGAAGTATTAAAACTTATACTTGAAACGAGTATTAAATAACCAAAGATATACTTATACGAAAGTACTATCTTTATTTGAATAATAAAAAATAAGTTTGATTATTGACACCTTATTCTTTAATAAAATAAAGAATATATTTCAGCAAATAATCGGAGTCATAGATCCTCTAATGAATATTCAAATAATATTCAATAAATATAATAAGCTGAGTCATAAGCCCTCAAATGGATATTCGAAATAATATTCAATAATCAAATAAAGGAGTCATAAGTCCTCGGATGAATATTCGAAATAATATTCAATAATGAAATGAAGGAGTCATAAGTCCTCGGATGAATATTCGAAATAATATTCAATAATGAAATAAAGGAGTCATAAGTCCTCGGATGAATATTCGAAATAATATTCAATAATGAAATAAAGGAGTCATAAGTCCTCGGATGAATATTCGAAATAATATTCAATAATGAAATAAAGGAGTCATAAGTCCTCGGATGAATATTCAAAATAATATTCAATAATAAAATAAAGTTATCGAATAAACCTTATTCGATTAATAGTTTTGAAAACTATAACCATATATATATATAAATATATATATATATATACATATATACAAAATCTACTCGGGATCCTCGACTCCCGGTTTTAGAAAATGTTTTCACCTTTGGGTCCCTATACTAAGGGTATATGCAAATTACCGCTATCCTCTAGCATAGGTATTATCAACTGTAAGCACTTTAACCAACAGATATATGATCCAAGAATATGAAACAGGCATGCATATATACCATATAACATGCTACAATATATCGCAAGAATTTGCTATAACAAATATGCATTTAACGCAAGATCATGCATATACACATATACATCACAACAACAGTATAACGGGTAGAAAACTTGCCTGAGTGACTAGGGATTACGAATGGCTCGGGACGAGTCTGGTAACCTATAAACAACAAGTAAGTTGGAATTAAACCAAAGTCACTTGTAAATCTATACTTTAACCAACTTAGACTCTAACGCTCGTTTTGCGCTTAACGATATACTTAAGTCACTCGAGTACCCTCGGCTCCACCATTTTTAATAAATTAACCATTACGAGTTTTAAGGCGATTCTTTCGCGAGTGGCTTACCAACTGCCTAACACACTTACCATAATTGTTTCATACATTAATTAACCCTTTTTGGTCTTTAACCTATGTTTCAAAGTAAGGCGAGGGGAAAAGTTTCGTTCGCGAAACGCCGTTACTTGAAACGGTCGTTTCTCCTAAACCGTGCATCGGAATCGAACGAACTACATATCAAAACGAAGCTCGTAACATGAGCTATCTAAACATGGCAATGGTCAAAATCTAGCAGGGGGTTCTCGGGTCCTAATGTTATGAACAAAAGCAGTCTAACGAAAATCGGACGTTACGACGGCTATGTTTACGTGATTTCCCAAATTTAAACCATTCAAAACCAACCACAATTCAATCCCCAAATCAATCATACAACCAACATCCATCCAAAACACATCATAACAGCCCCAACAAATCCACATTAACCATTTATACTTATTCCCCACATGAACTAAAAGCTTTACTTAGGTTCTTTAACTAATTATCAAGATTTACAACTCCAACAATACCACAAAACCAACTAATCTCTACAAACTCAACCAAACTTCAAACAATCAAGCATCATGCTTCACATATACTATATCAAACATATTCATTCCTAATTACTCAAAACTAAAGCTAGGGTTTGTAGTTTATACCTTCCTTGGAGAGTGGAAAGTTACTAGGGAGCCTCAAAGAACCTTGATCTATCCTTATATAACCTTGATCTTGCAAATGAAATCAAGAACACAAAGTTAAAAATTTAAAAACACTATTCACCCTAATCTTTGGTGAATTAATTAGCTATGAAAATCATGGAATCTTGAGCTTAAACTTATGGCTCATCTAAGCTATGAATTATGGAAGCTAAAGAAACAAACCTCTTGATTTTTGAAGGTGTGTAGCTATGGTTTTGAAATTCTCATCCTTGCATTTTCCAAGAAAAGCCGAGAGCAAAGGCTTGAAGAAGATGAAATGATTTTTGTGTTTTGCTTTGTTTTGCTTTTGGTTGGTTGTTTTTGATTTGTTTTAGGTTAATTACCTAATTAACCTTGATTTTGTGTGGTTATAATTCAACCACACTTCCTTCCCTCCTATGTCATGCTTGCATCACTTTGTGATGTCATCACCCTTCCTTTGTCCTCTTTCGATTGGTTGGATGACATCATCACCACTAGTCCCTTTGATTAGCTTTTAATTGTTTGCCTAATGACCGCTGATCTGTTATACGGTTCGCTTAACTTTCGTTTTCGTTTATCGTTTGAGGGATCATACCCGGGATCTTATTACTTAGGTTCCCTTAACCTTTCTCAATATATTATATTCCTTTTATGATCCTCTCCTATAATCCTTTAATTTAAATCCTTTTTATCCTGTTACCTTTTTCTCAATTCTTTCCGTATCTAGTGGATTTTCGGGAAAAATCAAAGTGTTCGGATTTGGATTCTGACGATCTTTACATACACTTATATCCCATATAAAGTACTAATAAAATCTCAGAATATCCATATCAGAAACCCTACATAGTGTGGCATGAAAAGTTTTCCCATTCAGCAAAAACACTATTCATAAGGGTTTCAAAAATTTCCCAAAAATTGGGGTTATTACAGTCTCCCCTCCTTAAAAGGATTCCGTCCCGGAATCCAAAAGAAATGAATAGGGATACTTTCTTAGTATTGCACTTTCTAACTCTCAAGTCAATTTTCCCACATTGTGGTTCTACCATCAAACTCTTACTAGTTTGATAACCCTTCTCCTAAGCACTTATTCTTTTTTACTTTATAACCCTTCCTGGTTGCTCCATATAGGTTACGTCGGGTTGCATGTCTATACGCTCATATGCCCCTATTTATCTGGCATCTGAATTACACTTCCTTAACATTAATATGTGAAACACGTTACGACCTGCTACATGTTCGGGGTTAGGGCTAGCTCATATGCTATCTTCCCAATACGTCTTAATATATCCAAGGGTCCAACAATTCGTGGACTTAGCTTTCATTTCTTTCCGAACCTCATCCTTCCTTTCCAAGGGAATACCTATAACAACACTAGGTCCCCTACTTCCTATTCTTTGTCCTTTCGTGTCAATTCAACATACTTCTTATGTCCATCTTGGGCTACTACCAGCCGTCCTCTGATTAGATCTATTATATCCTTGGTCCTTTGGACTACTTCGGGTCCGAGCATCTTGCGCTCTATATCTTCATCCTAACACAAGGGAGATCGACATTGTCTTCCCTCAAGGATCTCATAAGGCGATACCTCGATACTGACATACGATCGATTATCGTGATATAACTTAATCCGCGTTAAGTGATCATTGCAAATTCTTTCAAGTCTATTGCACAGACTCTCATTATAGCTTTTAGCATTAGAGCTTTTGCTTCTTAATACCCATTCTTTTCCAGTTCGTAATCGCTACTACCTTCCGTTCCTAATATTATACTGGTTATACTTTTGCTCGTTAGCGTTCTATAACCTTTTAATAACCACGTCAACCTTAGTATCACGAATGTGTTTCCATTCCGAATACTACCACAACTTTACTACTCCTTTTTCAGCTGTTTCTATTTCCCAAAGTTTGATCAATCATATAGAAGTAAAGGAATTTGTTGAGAGATCACTATGATCATGAACACTTGTTATATCGCATAGTTAGTACAGAAGGTGGCCAGCCTTTAGTACTTGACAAGCAATTAAACAATAGATGGTATCCTACTAGGCTTCTATCACACAGATAGATAGTCATTCGGCAATACCTCCCCTTCTGGAAGGGTTGTTTTTCTCAGCTTAGGTTATGGAGAGGATAAGAATGATAAAGGAACTGAAGAAATTAAGCCTGTTGTTAAGCAAAAGCCAAAGTTAAAACCTGTTAAGTTTGTAACTGTAAAGTCTGAAAATGAGAAATCAGAAGTTAAAGAGGAATTAACTTCTGACAAACTAAAACAGGAAAAGACAGTTGAAGTAAACATAGGCTTAATTACAAAGAAGCAGCTTAAGCATAAGATGAAAGATGTTAAGAATGCAAACAAGATAAAATCACCTAGGAAAAATAGGAATGGAAAGGAAGGTGTGAATAAAAGCAATGATTATAAACCTGTTCCTGATGCTCCTAGAAAAACATGTCATAACTGTGGAAGTTCTAATCATCTGGCTTCTTTTTGCAGGAAGAATAAGAATATTAACTCCTTACCTTCAAAATCAGGAGTTAAGAGTCAGTCTGTTAGATACAAACCACAAAATCCTTGTTTTCATTGTGGTAGTTTATGGCATTCCATTTATACTTGTAAGGAATATCATAGTTTGTACTATGATTATTATCAAATAAAACCTTCTTTGAAGAAAGTTTCCATTGTTCCTTCTAGTGTAAATTCTATTTCAAAGTCTGATAATGTAAGTTCTGACAAGAAAAATGTTAACATAAACTCTGATGCTAAATCCGCTGCAAATGTTAACAAACTTAATAAGACCAAACCATCCAAGCAAGTCTGGGTCCTTAAAACTAATAATTAGTGGTCTTTGTGATTGCAGGGCAACAGGAAAAATATTCTAGTTCTGGACAGTGGATGTTCAGGACATATGACTGGAAATAAGGCCCTGCTATCAGACTTTGTGGAGAAAGCTGGCCCAAGTGTTTCCTATGGAGATGGCAACATTGGAAAAACATTGGGATATGGCAATATCAATCTTGGGAATGTCATAATTAAAGATGTAGCTCTAGTCTCAGGACTTAAACACAATCTGCTGAGTATAAGTCAAATCTGTGACAGAGGTTATCATGTTGATTTCTTTGAATAACACTGTGAAATTGTGAGTAAATCTAAAGGCAAAGTTGTTCTGAAAGGATACAGGCGTGGTAATATTTATGAAGCTAAGCTTTCAACAAGTACTGATGGTTCTGCAATTTGTCTGATGAGTAGAGCATCAATTGAAGAAAGCTGGAATTGGCACAAGAAACTCTCTCATTTAAATTTCAACAATATAAATGAACTGGTCAAGAAAGATCTTGTGAGAGGACTGCCAAAGTCAGTATTTGCTCCTAATGGCCTTTGTGATTCCTGTCAGAAGGCCAAACAAAGAAAATCTTCATTCAAGAGCAAGACTGAATCATCAATTCTTGAGCCTTATCATCTACTACATGTTGATCTATTTGGTCCAGTGAATGTCATGTCTATTGCAAAGAAGAAATATGCGTTGGTCATAGTGGATGAGTTCACCAGATACACATGGGTGTATTTCTTGCACACAAAAAGTGAAACTGCATCTATCTTGATTGATCATGTCAAACATCTGGATAAATTGGTGAAAGATTCTGTAAAAATCTTAAGGAGTGATAATGGCACTGAGTTCAAGCATTTGATGATGGAAGAGTTCTGCAAAAACCATGGAATAAAGCAGGAATTTTCTGCTCCTGGAACTCCACAGCAAAATGGAGTTGTTGAAAGGAAGAATATAACTTGTTGGGTATATCCAGCATCTTGCCTATTCGAAACGTGGCGCTGGCTGTTCCCTTTAAGGGAATAAAGTAGCACCTCACTAACACTCCGGAGTTTTGGTGCAAGTGGTAAGCGCTGAGGTCCTAAGAAGTGGTATCAGAGCAGGTCACGTGTTCGAGTCCCAACGTAAGGCATTTGCTTGGTGGCAATATGCTGGGGGGGGGGATTGTTGGGTATATCCAGCATCTTGCCTATTCGAAACGTGGCGCTGGCTGTTCCCTTTAAGGGAATAAAGTAGCACCTCACTAACACTCCGGAGTTTTGGTGCAAGTGGTAAGCGCTGAGGTCCTAAGATAACTCTCATTGAAGCTGCACGTACAATGCTTGAAGAAGCAAAGCTTCCAACCTATTTCTGGGCTGAAGCTGTGCAGACTGCTTGTTTTACTCAAAATGAAACACTCATTAACAAGCATGGAAAAACACCATATGAGATGGTGAAGAAAAAGAAGCCAAATCTGAAGTACTTTCATGTATTTGGATGCAAGTGTTTTTTTCTCAAGACTCATCCTGAACAGCTATTCAAGTTTGATCTAAAAGCTGATGAAGGAATCTTTGTTGGATATCCACTTTCCACAAAAGCCTTCAGAGTCTATAATTTGAGAACAAAAGTGGTCATGGAATCTATCAATGTCTCTTTTGATGACAAGAAGATTACTGGTCTTGAAGATTTCATTGATCATGATCAGTTGAGATTTGAAAATGAAGACTCAAATTCTGATACTGAAAAACCTGACAGTCTAAGTCCTGATACTGTAAACTCTGATGGATTAAACTCTGATGTTATTGAAACTGTGGTGACTACGTCAAAGGAAGATGCACCAATGCTGGGGGAGCATACTCAAGATCCTACCACATCTCAAGAAACATCAGAACATACATCTGACTCTTCAAGTTCTGATTCGTCAAGTTCTGATTTGTCAAGTTCTGATAAGCCAAGTTCTGATAGTGCTGAAAATCTAAATTCTGAAGAATCCAACTCAGAGAGCATAGTTTCATGGGGAGCATCAGAAAATGAAAATGAAGACAACATGGATCATGGGGGAGCATCATTCTAGAGAAAACCTTCCATCTGCAAGGAAGTGGACAAAGTCACGTACACCTGATTTGATAATTGGAAATCCTGATGCAGGTGTCAGAACTAGAATAGGTACTTCAAATGAATGTCTTTACAATTCTTTTCTCTCTCAGACTGAGCCAAAGAAAGTGGAAGAAGCTGTTCAAGATGCTGATTGGGTGCAAGCAATGCAGGAAGAGTTAAATGAATTTGAAAGAAACAAAGTCTGGACCCTAGTACCAAGACCAAAGAATAGATCTGTTGTTGGTACAAAGTGGGTATTCAGAAACAAAACTGACAGTGATGGCATAATTACAAGGAATAAGGCAAGGCTGGTTGCAAAAGGATATTCTCAACATGAGGGAATTGACTATGATGAAACATTTGCACCAGTTGCTAGGTTAGAAGCCATAAGGATATTTTTGGCTTATGCTGTTCACAAAAAGTTTACTGTCTTTCAAATGGATGTGAAAAGTGCTTTACTCAATGGAGAATTGGAGGAGGAAGTATATGTGAACAACCTCCAGGCTTTGTAGATTCCAAACATCCAGATTATGTCTACAGGCTTGATAAAACACTTTATGGACTTAAGCAAGCTCCTAGAGTATGGTATGAGACTTTAGCTCAGTTTCTTCTGGAAAGTGGATTCAACAGAGGAAAAATAGACAAAACACTGTTCTACCTCAACCATGGAAAGGACTTACTTCTCGTCCAGATTTATGTTGATGATATCATTTTTGGGTCTACAAATGACAGACTTTGCAAGAAGTTTGCCAAACTGATGCAGTCAAGATATCAGATGAGTATGATGGGAGAACTTAGCTATTTTCTGGGCCTTCAAGTCAAGCAGAATGAAGAAGGCACTTTTATTTGTCAAACTAAGTACACTAGAAACTTGCTAAAGAAATTCAGAATACAAGATTGTTCAAGTGCATCCACTCCCATGGCCACTGCAACAAAACTGGATAAGGATACTGGTAAATCAGTAGATATTACTGATTACAGAGGTATGATTGGCTCTCTACTCTATCTAACTGCTAGTAGCCCTGATATCATGTATGCTACCTGTCTTTGTGCAAGATTTCAAGCAGATCCAAGAGAACCTCACTTAACAGCTGTGAAAAGAATTTTTAAGTATCTTAAAGGAACAGCTGATCTGGGATTGTGGTATCCTAGAGAATCAGATTTTAAACTAATAGGTTACTCAGATGCAGATTTTGCAGGTTGCAAAATTGACAGGAAAAGCACAAGTGGAAGCTGCCAATTTCTTGGAGGCAGATTGGTTTCTTGGTTCAACAAGAAACAAAAGTCAATTTCTACATCAACTGCAGAAGCAGAGTATATTGCTATAGGAAGCTGTTGTGCACAGATTCTTTGGATGAAGAATCAGTTACTGGATTATGGGTTAACATATTTCAAAATCCCTATTTACTGTGATAATCAAAGTGCTATTGCTATGACAGGTAATCCAGTTCAACACTCTATGACAAAGCACATCAGCATCAGGTACCACTTCATAAGGGAACATGTGGATGAAGGTACAGTGGAATTGTACTTTGTTCCAACTACAACTAGCAGATATCTTCACAAAACCATTGTATGAAGCCACTTTTACAAGATTGGTAAATGAACTGGGAATGGTTGTTAGGAATATATGTGCATTAGTTTGATGATATGTTTAACAAAACACTTAAGTAGAAATTTAGTGTCTGTAGCCTCAACGGATAAGACCACTTTGGCTCTCCGTTGATGGTGTAGCTTTACTTAGAAATAAGTCTAGTATTGTAGCATATTTCAGTCTCTGTATTTAAAATGTAATTCTTAGAAGTTGAGAGAAACTATAAGTCATGTTGACTACTAGATGATATGCAGATAGGAAGGCCAATTGTAAATATTTCATGCCTTGTAATTTTGTATAAATGAAGTGGTATCAACGGATGACTTAAAGACCTTCAACGGATGAGAAGCTAAGCTTCAACGGATGTCTCTAAAGCTTCAACGGATAACATCCTTCAACGGATGAGAGCATCAACGGATAAATGCATCAACGGATGAAAGCTTCAACGGATAACATCCTTCAACGGATGAAGTCATTAACGGATGAAAGCTTCAACGGATGTTCTGCTAATTAGCCGTTGATAAGTGGTAGTTGTACCTACAGACAGAGGCACATGGGTTGACAGAGAAAACTGAGATGTGGTAGCCGAATTTCAGGATCGACAGAAAAAGCAGCCGTTCTTCTTTAGTACAAAGATGCAATAGTCAACAAAGTACTGGAGTGAACAGGAAAAGAAGCAAGTGAAGAACTTATTTTACTATTGTAATTTTATATTGTTTTTCACTTGTACACTTGGTAATATATAAACCAAGAAGAAGCTAGTAATTAGAAAGAGATTTTCCAGAGCTGTTAAGAAATATCTTGAGAGAAAATTCATCTAGTTTGTACTAGGATGCAGCTGTGATCAACATTGTTGAACACAGATTTTCTAATATACCATCTCTGGTGGAACAACAAATCCACCAGAAAAGTTTTTAAAGTTTGTTGTGTTCTTTACATTTTGTGTTTGAATATATATCTGTCTGCATTAGCTCAAAGCAATTCATACACTTGTTCATCTAGAACACACTGCTTTAATAAACTTCTCAAAACCTGAAAAAGTTTTGAGATTTACATTCAACCCCCCTTCTGTAAATCTCATTGTTAGTCCTCTAGGAATAACAATTGGTATCAGAGCAAGCTCTTGACACACAAAGAGTTTAAAGATCTTGGAATCTAACAAAGATGAGTAAGAAGGATATTGGAGTAAAGATCCCAGTTCTTGACAAAGACAGTTATCACCACTGGAAGGTGAAAATGCACCTTCATCTACTCTCCCAAGATGAAGGTTATGTAAACTGCATTGAGAATGGTCCTCACATTCCCCACAAAGTAGCCACAGTTGCTACGGCCACAATTGCTGTTGGTCAATCCATTCCAAAACCTAGAGCAGAATGGACAATGGAAGACACAGAAGAAGTCCACAAGGATAAGAAGGCTATGAACATTTTGTTTAATGGTCTTGACAAGGATATGTTTGATAATGTGATAAATTGTTCAACTGCCAAAGAGGTTTGGGACACAGTTCAGTTGCTGTGTGAAGGTACAGAACAAGTAAAAGAGAACAAAATGCAGCTTCTCATTCAACAGTATGAGTACTTTCATTTTGAAGAGAATGAATCTTTAAATGACACATTTAATAGATTCCAAAAGCTGTTGAATGGACTGAAGCTGTATGGTAGAGTGTACCAGGTGAAGGATTCAAATCTTAAATTTTTGAGATCCTTACCAAAGGAATGGAAACCCATGACTGTTTCCTTAAGAAACTCTCAGGATTATAAGGACTTTACTCTTGAAAGATTATATGGAATCTTGAAGACTTATGAACTAGAGTTGGAACAGGATGAGGTATTGGAGAGGGGGAGAAAGAAAGGAGGTTCAGTTGCATTGGTAGCTGAAAATGAGAAAGAATGCAGAAAAGAAACTGTGAGATCTACATCAAGCTCCAAAGATGGTGTAAGAAATCCAGAATCAGACAAGGGTAAAGAGCAAGTTGCTGAAAATGAAGACAACTCCAGTCAAGATGACTCTGATGGTATTGATGAGCATCTTGCATTTCTGTCCAGGAGATTTGCAAAGATGAAGTTCAGGAAAAACACTAGAGCCACTAAACCCTATAAGAACATGGTGGACAAATCCAAGTTCAAGTGTTTTAATTGTGGTATAAGTGGACACTTTGCAAGTGAGTGCAGAAAGCCAACCTCTGAAAAGAAGAAATTTGAACAAGTAGATTACAAAAAGAAATATTTTGATCTACTCAAACAGAAGGAAAGGGCTTTCATCACTCAAGAAAAGGACTGGGCAGCTGATGGAGATGAAGAGGATGAAGATGTGGATTATGTCAACCTTGCTCTCATGGCTGATTCTGAAGAAAACGAAGTTAGTTCATCAAGCAATCAGGTAATCACTACTGATTTAACACAACTTACTAAAGAAGAGTGCAATGATGCTTTCAATGACATGTCTACTGAATTATATCATTTGCGTGTGTCTCTTAAATCTCTTGCTAAAGAAAATAGTAGGATCAAAGAGAACAATCTGTTTTTAAGTAATAGAAATACTGTGTTAGAAAATAAGTTGATTGACCTAGAGAAAACCAAATTGCATTGTATATCTGTTGAAAATGAACTAGCTGAATCTGTTAAGAAAGTAGAAATACTTTCCAATCAATTAGAGAAAGAGCAAGAGGTGATTAAAGCCTGGAAAACATCTAGGGATGTAAGTGCTCAAATTGCCAAAGTCCAAGGAATTGAATCATTCTGTGAAACTGCCTGGGATAAAAATAAAAAGAAACTGGAATTAATTGATGGACTGTCAACGGATGTGGAATCAACGGATGATGAAAGTTATCCGTTGAAGGAAGAAAAGGAACATCCGTTGAAGGTTCCTCAATTAAAACAGGCAGATGTTTCTAAAAGAGAAAATCTAAAGAAACTCAACAAAAAGTTTGGTTCAACTTCAAAGAACTTTGTCAAAGAAGGAGCAAGCACATCCAAAGATGTCAGAAAGGTGAATGTAGGGCACATGACCTTAGAACAGTTAAACAATAGGCTCAAGATGGTTGAGGATAAAAAGGAATCCAAAAGGAAATCCAACAGAAATGGGAAGGTAGGAGTTAACAAACATAACAATTACACACCTGACAAGTATGCTCCTAGAAAAAGCTGTGTGCATTGTAGTAGTGTTAATCATCTATCTGCTAACTGTAAATCTATTAAGAAATCTCCCATAACTGTACCCTCTTCCATGCCTAACATGTCTGTATCACCTCTACATGCTATGCCTGTTATGTCTCAACAAAATCCTTATGCACATTTTGCAAACATGCCATATTTTAACAATCCTTATCTTGCTGCATTCAGTATGCCTCAAATGCCATACAATATGCCAATGTGGAATAACATGTATGCACAATCCATGCCTAATAATTCTATAAATGTGATGGATAATGTTGTGACTAACCCTACACCTCAACCAACCACATCTAAGACCAAGGTTGACTCAAACTCACCTAAGTCTAAAGATGCAGGAGGAATGAAGTCTAGGAGAAAGGCTAACAAGAATGGACCCAAGGAAACTTGGGTACCAAAATCAAATTGATTGATTTTGTGGTGTGCAGGAAAATAGAAGAAATCTATGGTACTTGGACAGTGGCTGTTCAAGACACATGACTGGAGATTTCTCCCTGCTCACAGAGTTTAAAGAGAGAGCTGGCCCCAGCATAACCTTTGGAGATGACAGCAAAGGGTTTACTATGGGATATGGCTTGATTTCAACAAGGAATGTCATCATTGAAGAAGTTGCATTAGTTGATGGTCTCAAGCACAACTTACTGAGTATCAGTCAACTATGTGATAGAGGGAATACAGTTTCCTTCAATTCTGAAGCCTGTGTTGTCACTAGTAAGGAAGACAACAAAGTGGTTCTAACTGGAGTTAGAAAAGGAAATGTGTACTTAGCTGACTTCAACTCTACAGATGCAGAATCTATTACTTGTCTCTTCAGCAAAGCAAGTTCAGTTGAGAGTTGGCTATGGCACAAGAAGCTATCCCATTTGAATTTCAAAACAATGAATGATCTAGTCAAAAAGGACTTAGTAAGAGGAATTCCTCTTGTTGAATTCTCAAGGGATGGTCTGTGTGATGCTTGTCAGAAAGGCAAACAAAGGAAAGCATCATTTCAGAAGAAGCTTGAAACAACAATTGATGAACCATTACAGCTGCTACATATGGATTTGTTTGGACCAGTCAATGTATTGTCAATAGCAAGAAAAAGATATTGCTTAGTGATTGTAGATGATTTCTCTAAGTTCTCATGGGTCTGTTTTCTTGGATCAAAGGATGAAGCAAGTGAAATCATTATCAATCACATCAGGCAAGTCAACAATCATCCTGACTTGAAGGTTAGAAATATCAGGAGTGACAATGGAACTGAGTTCAAGAATTTGACATTAAGGCTGTTCTGTGAAGAAAATGGAATCATGCATGAGTTCTCAGCTCCAAGAACACCTCAGCAAAATGGGGTTGTTGAAAGAAAGAACAGATCTTTAATTGAAGCTGCCAGAACAATGCTTGAAGAATCAAAGTTACCAACATATTTCTGGGCTGAAGCTGTTAATTGTGCCTGCTTCACTCAGAATATTTCTTTGATCAATCAAGCTAAAGGCATGACTCCTTATCAGTTGTTCAAGAGAAGAAAACCAACTCTAAACTTTCTTCATGTCTTTGGATGTAAATGCTTTATACTGAGGAATCAATCTGACCATAAAGGGAAGTTTGATGCAAAGGCTGATGAAGGAATATTTGTTGGTTATTCAGCTGGAAAATCTTATAGGGTCTACAATCTAAGAACCAACATTGTTATGGAATCTGTGCATGTTGTGTTTGATGATAAAAAGATTGATGGACTAACAGATGAGGGACATAATGAGAGACTCAAATTTGACAATATTGAGATATATTGTGATGATAGTGAAGAGGAGACTGATGGAGATGACACTTCAAAAGGGATTCAAAACATGCCCCTGGATAATGCACAAAATACTGCATCCATTGATAGAAGCAATGCAGTATCCGTTGAAAGACATAGTGCACCATCCGTTGAAGTACAAAATGAAGCATCCGTTGATCATAGTTCATCAACGGATAATCGATTTACATCATCAGTTGATAGAACTCCAAGTTCCCTGCAAAGGACCAACAACTCAGGGGGAGTTTCAACTAGTCAACACTCTGTCTCACATCATGACAATACTGAGGCCACCTCATCTAGAGCACATCTTCCACCACAAAGGAAATGGACCAAGAATCATCCCTTTGAACTGATCATTGGTGATGCATCATCTAAAGTGCAAACAAGAAGAGCTACTCAAGATGAATGTCTGTACAGTAGTTTTCTATCTCAGGAGGAACCTAAGAAAGTGGAAGAAGCTCTATTGGATCCAGATTGGATATTAGCTATGCAGGAAGAGCTAAACCAATTTGAGAGAAACCAAGTTTGGAAGATGGTACCCAAACCAAAGAACAAGAGTCCTATTGACACAAAGTGGGTATTCAGAAACAAGATGGATGAAAATGGCATTATCATAAAGAATAAAGCCAGACTGGTTGCTAAAGGCTATTCTCAGCAAGAGGGAATAGATTTTGATGAAACATATGCTCCTGTTGCAAGACTTGAAGCCATCAGAATATTTCTAGCCCATGCAGCCCATGCCAATTTCAAAGTCTATCAAATGGATGTCAAGAGTGCATTTCTAAATGGGAAATTAGAGGAAGAAGTCTATGTAAGTCAACCTCCAGGATTTGAAGATCCAAATTTTCCAGACTATGTGTATTATCTGTTGAAAGCACTCTATGGACTGAAGCAAGCACCTAGAGCCTGGTATGAAACCTTATCAAAATTTCTTTTGGAGAATCACTTCACTAGAGGTACTGTTGATAAAACTCTCTGCTTTAGGGATGTTAATGGCTCTAGTATACTTGTTCAAATTTATGTAGATGACATAATATTTGGCTCTATAGATGATAAACTTTGCAAAAAGTTTGCTAAGCTAATGCAAAGTAAATATGAAATGAGCCTAATGGGAGAACTAACCTATTTTCTTGGTTTACAAGTTAAACAAGTTAGTGATGGAATTTTCATTAGTCAAACTAAATATATTTATGATCTTTTAAAGAAGTTTGACTTAATGGAATGCTCATCTGCAAAAACTCCCATGGCCACTGCCACCAAACTTGAATTAAATAAGACTGAAAGGTCTGTGGACATTACAAGTTATAGAGGCATGGTTGGTTCACTTTTATATTTAACTGCTAGCAGACCAGATATAATGTTTGCTACATGTCTGTGTGCTAGATTTCAAGCTGATCCTAGGGAGTCTCACTTAATTGCTATCAAGAGAATTTTCAGATATCTCAAGGGTACACCAAATTTAGGAATTTGGTATCCTAGAGAATCTGGCTTTGATCTAATTGGTTATTCAGATGCAGACTATGCAGGTTGCAAAATAGACAGGAAAAGTACAACAGGCTCCTGCCAATTCCTGGGAAACAAGCTTGTATCATGGTTTAGCAAAAAGCAAAATTCAGTCTCTACTTCTACAGCTGAGGCTGAATACATTGCTGCTGGAAGTTGCTGTTCTCAAATGTTATGGATGAGGAATCAACTCCTTGATTATGGACTTCATGTTGATAGAATACCTATCTTTTGTGACAACACAAGTGCCATAGCCATAACAGAGAATCCTGTACAGCACTCAAGGACCAAGCACATTGATATCAAGTACCACTTCATTAGGGAGCATGTCATGAATGGTACAGTGGAACTACATTTTGTTCCAAGTGAACAACAAATTGCTGACATATTTACCAAGCCACTTGATGAATCAACATTCACAAGATTGGTAAGTGAGCTAGGTATGCTTAATTACTCTTAAAATTCATGTCTTCTTTGCAATTTGATGAGAAGCCTGAAATATATTAGTTGCTAGAACAAATTTGACTTTTAACAAAGTTTATTCCATCAACGGATGTTCCCTATCCGTTGAAAGTCAAAATTGCTCTATCAACGGATATTCATTATCCGTTGAAAGACAAGTATATCTCTGGAACTTTTATCCGTCAACGGATAAAGCTGAAGTACCTTTCAACGGATGACAATTTACATTATCCGTTGAAATGTCACTTCAGACGTTTGAGGTGTTTCACAGCCGTTGATTCTATTTTCTTAACCGTTGATACCATACATACATCTGTATGTATTGGTTTTAAAGGTAGTTATTAGAATACTTACAGTTTATTCTTAAACGGCTGAAATTCACTAACACCCACTTATTGATTAATCCTTTATTTATTTCTTTTTCTTTGAAAGCATATAAGCCCTTCTGATTGTTCATTATTACTTTACGCTTTCTTAGAATTTCAAGCATTTACCATTTTCTCTCTGCAAAACCTTCAAGTTATTCTCTGCAATTTCTACTCACAACAATGGCACCAGTCGTGAAGATTATGTCTCAATCTGGGTTCATCTACGAGAAAAACAATTTCATAGCTCTGGTAGAAAAGAATGAAGCCCACTCAGATTATCACAAAATGATGGACTTCATCAAAAACTGTAAACTTAGCTATGCAATGCTGGAAGCCCCAACGATTTTCTGTGAAGTAGTTGAGGAGATTTGGACAACTGCTGAGTTCAACTCCATGGATATGACTATCTCCTTCACTCTCAAAGGTAAAAATCACTGTATTAACTGTGATGACTTACAAGCATGTTTTAAATTACCTGAGAACAATGCCATGACACCACACACTGATAGTGATGTATCCAGCATGTTAGATTCCATAGGTTACTCTCTTAACTCTGCTAATTTAGGGGGTATTAGACGAAAAGGCCTTAGGAAAGAATGGAGTTTTCTTGGGGATGCCTTCATAAAGGTTTTCTCTGGGAAAATTAGTAATTTTGATGCCATAACTTCATCTCTTGTTAATATGTTCTATATGCTTGTTTCTGATAGGTACTTTAACTTTAGCAACTATGTGATGCTAGAATTAGGTACTAGATTAGGTAACAAAGCTAATAGACCTAATAACATCTATTATGCTAGATTCTTTATGTTATTGGCTAACCATGTTGATGAAGGTTTAGTCATAATCAATGAGAATAATAAACTCAAGTGCTGGGCACAAGAGAAAAGAGTTCTTGCAGACTTGAAGAGAATGGATCTAAACAGCAGTGTGCAATTGGTATATTTACCAATCATGAATGCACCCCAGGTAGGTGAGGTAATTGCTTCTACAACTCCTACTTCTTCCAACCCCTCTATTTCTTTATCTTCTAGTGTGGCCATGAAATCTGTGTCAATGCCCCAACAGATTTCTACCAAGGTCACCAAATCTAAACTTTCAAAATCCAAGACAAAGAAAACCACCTCTGTTGTTTCTCAAAAGACAACAGTTGTAACAACAACCATTAACCCTGAGGGAAGTGAACAGGGTGTGAGTGGTGAGGGGAGGGGTGAACATCAAAGAAACCCCCAGGATAAGGAAGGAGAGTTGAGTGCTTCCCAAGCTAGCCAAGCCCCAGTTTCTCAAAAAGCTGTGGTGGTTGAAAAGGTTTCTAGCACATCCCTAGTAGCATCCTCCCAAAAGGATGTTACTATTGAAAAGAGTTCCCAACCAGGAACACAGAACAAAAGAGGGAGGGACACTAAAGCCAAACACTCACCTACAAAAGCTTTTATTAGAAGGAAGAAGGCTAGAACCCAATCTTCTACACAGGGTGCACACACTGCACAGATACATCCATCTGTCTCTGTGCCTTCTCAAACTCAGTTTGATGTGACTCCAATAAATGTGGAGTCACAGCCCCATTCTCTCACAATAACTACACATCAATCACCAAATACTTCTTCACCATCTCTGGATGTGGATATGTTATTCCCATCAATTCCTGATTCTCCCTCTTTACAACTCAGGGAGGAGCCCCACTCAAATACAGGTGATCATCATCTTTTAGATGATTTGTTGGATCACCCGCAAATTCTTTCAGATATAATTGAAGGATCTGTATCAACACATATTAAATCAATCTACACAGATTCAACAGTTATATCACTTTCAATTTCAACTTCTTTTCCTTCTTCAATGGATATCACTCATCCGTTGACAAGTGGTTGCTCTTCAACGGATAAGCTTAACAGCAGTTATCCGTTGATAACAACAGTTTCAACTTCAACGGATATTCCACATCCGTTGATAGTCTCTACACATATAACTGAAATGATTCCAAGTGTAGAAGACATGAATACTGTGCAATCACTTTTAGGATTGAGGGCAGGGAGTGAAAATTTGAGTGAGAGGCTGGGTTGCTCCCAGGCAAAAGGAGAGATTGAGAGCACAAAAATGCATGCTATTTCTTCCAGCATGGCAAAAGTCAGTGAGTGGAGTACCACCTTAGAAGGTGAAGGTGAGGGAGTGAGATGTGTGAGCCAGGGGGAGCCCCTGATGCAAGAACATAGAGAAAAAGAGAGAAAAGCAGGTACAGTTGATACAAGGGTGAAACCAGCCATTGCTCATGAGTCAATGATTGTGGATGATGCTGAAAAGGAAAGACAGTTACAGCAACATTACAAAGCTGTAATTGATAACATTTCCTTGGATGCTGACACTTTTACTCATCCTGTGACAGCCTATCAAATGTTGGCTGCTCAGGGCAATGAGGAGGCAGAAAGGACACTACATCTAGTGCACACAACAGAATCTCTTCAAAGGGATAAAGCTGCTATTAACAGGATGCCTTCTACAGCTGGTGAGCCATCTGAGGAATTTGGAGTAAATTCTGATGATGATGACTCTATTTCTTTTGATGGAAGCATGAACTTAGGGGGAGATGAAGGCCCTAGTTCAATTCCAAATCTACCTGAATGGGCCTTGACTAAGGAGCATAGAACAGGTGAATTCAATGTCCACTTGGTCAAACAAATCATCACTATTCAACAGGCCATTCAGAACACTTCAAATGCAAATATCAAGGCTATCCTCCAAGCTCACCTGGACTCACTGCATCTCATGAAGTTGCAGAAAGTAAAGCAAAATATGAGTCTAGATGATCTCAGGAAAGATATTGCTGACTTGAAATCCTTCACTTCAGAAAAATTGGATTCAGTCATGCCCTATGGTACTTTGCAGGACTTGGTTTCGAGACTGAAAAAGGAATCAGTTACTGAACAAAGGCTGGCCAAGTTGGAAGACAGAGTTCAAGGAATTGAAGATTCTGTGGCCACCCTTCTTCTCAACCAACAATCTCAAACCAATCTCCTAATGCAGCTGGCAAAAGCACAAGGCTTGACCCCTCTCCTTGATGATAACAAAAAGGGGGAGAATAAAAGGGAAGGGGAAGGAGAGCCCTCTACAAAGATTCAGATATCTAAAGTGCTAGTTCCTGCCATCACTACCTCTCCAATCATTCAAATCAAGGGAAAATCTGATGGAATTGATTTGATTCAGCTAGCAGCAGCTGAAATTCAAGTGAAAGAACAAAGGAGGAGAATTGATGAAAGGTTGCAACTATTGTTTGGTTCTACACTAGACAAATCAACATCTGTGAAACACAGCACAAAAATTGAACCAATCAACATGGAGCTCATGCCAGTAGGGAGTCATAAGGATGGAGAAGCTTCTTCCAAAGAACTACAAGCTATAATCCTCAAGCCCAATGAAAGATCCAATAAGGACTCAACAAAGAATCCTTTAAAAGAAGTGGACTTTCCTCCTCCAAAAGATGATAAGAACAAGATTTTGGGCAGGAGTATTGCCTATCTCAAAAAGTCCATGGATGAGGCTGTAAGGAGAAATAGAGCTATTATCATTAGAGAGGGAAAGAGCATATGTGTGATGCAAGGACATCCCAAATTCTCAATAGCCAAGAAGGAAGAAGACAAGCAATTAAAGGCTGACAAAAGAGCACAAGCAAAGCTTGAAAAACAGCTAAAGTCAAGCCAAGTTGAAGAAATGAAAGGAATTGAAGTCAGGGGTGAAGAAAAGATTGCTAACTTAGATGAGGTTCTTGGGAGCATATTTGGTGAAAATATGGAGGAAAGTGAGGAATGGCAGAAGGGAAACAGAAGAAAAGCCAAGGCACACAGAAGGAGTGAAGATAACCCTGAAGATACCAAATCTATATCTAAACCACTACCTTCCATACCTGAACCTTTTGTTGCTGATCCCTCTATAAATATCCATGGTGAACCAATCATTCCAAAAGAGGAACCTATTGATTGGGACAACATCACATTGCCTACCTTTTTAACCACTCTACCACTACCAAAGAAACAGAAAAGAAAATCTAAATCTACACCTCCCCTAACCTCTAAGAAATTCACTCAAAAACAAAAACCTAACCCTAAGCCACCCATTTCTAAAGATGATTATGTTCACATCTGTGACATAAAAGAAGCTTCAGACATTAATCTCTATCTGGATGAGCTGGAGGAAGTAAGGGGAATAGCTGCCTACAGACAGCTACCAGAGAGATTGGTTTTCAGATATAAGGGAGCTGGGGAAAGAACATGGCCTCTCTACAGGATTCTAAATGAAGGCTACTCTACCTTGATCAGAGTCTTTTCAGCCATCAAAAAGGATTCTGGCTTTACCAGAACAGCCAAGACTGAAATTCTCAACAAGATTGCCAACATAAGGAAGACTTGGAGGGAACCAAATGCTTTGCCCAGAACCTTACTCATACAAGAAAGGGGAACTAAAATTCACAAATCACCTCATTGGTTGATGGAATTTAGAGATGACAAAGGAGTCAGAAGATTTTTCAGACTTGAAGACCAACTCAAGATTGCCAGCAATGAAACTCTCAAGGAAATGCAATCTAAGTTGGATATCAGTGATGAAGATGAAGCTGAATTCTTCAGACAACTCCAACTCCAATTTGAGGAAAATGACAAAGGGCTAGGAAAGAAAACCAGGGAACAAAGAAGAAAATGATGATTTGCTCAGGCTAGAGGAGCACCCTTGGAAACACTGTAAATCTTCAATTACCTCCTAGTACATACACTTTTGCAGCACTTTTATATTTCTACTTAGTTTCAATTCAAATATTTGTTAAGTGTTTTGTTATCATCAAGTTAACCCTGAATTTATGCCTACAATTCTTATAGACATAAATAGGGGGAGATTGTTAGGAATATATGTGCATTAGTTTGATGATATGTTTAACAAAACACTTAAGTAGAAATTTAGTGTCTGTAGCCTCAACGGATAAGACCACTTTGGCTATCCGTTGATGGTGTAGCTTTACTTAGAAATAAGTCTAGTATTGTAGCATATTTCAGTCTCTGTATTTAAAATGTAATTCTTAGAAGTTGAGAGAAACTATAAGTCATGTTGACTACTAGATGATATGCAGATAGGAAGGCCAATTGTAAATATTTCATGCCTTGTAATTTTGTATAAATGAAGTGGTATCAACGGATGACTTAAAGACCTTCAACGGATGAGAAGCTAAGCTTCAACGGATGTCTCTAAAGCTTCAACGGATAACATCCTTCAACGGATGAGAGCATCAACGGATAAATGCATCAACGGATGAAAGCTTCAACGGATAACATCCTTCAACGGATGAAGTCATTAACGGATGAAAGCTTCAACGGATGTTCTGCTAATTAGCCGTTGATAAGTGGTAGTTGTACCTACAGACAGAGGCACATGGGTTGACAGAGAAAACTGAGATGTGGTAGCCGAATTTCAGGATCGACAGAAAAAGCAGCCGTTCTTCTTTAGTACAAAGATGCAATAGTCAACAAAGTACTGGAGTGAACAGGAAAAGAAGCAAGTGAAGAACTTATTTTACTATTGTAATTTTATATTGTTTTTCACTTGTACACTTGGTAATATATAAACCAAGAAGAAGCTAGTAATTAGAAAGAGATTTTCCAGAGCTGTTAAGAAATATCTTGAGAGAAAATTCATCTAGTTTGTACTAGGATGCAGCTGTGATCAACATTGTTGAACACAGATTTTCTAATATACCATCTCTGGTGGAACAACAAATCCACCAGAAAAGTTTTTAAAGTTTGTTGTGTTCTTTACATTTTGTGTTTGAATATATATCTGTCTGCATTAGCTCAAAGCAATTCATACACTTGTTCATCTAGAACACACTGCTTTAATAAACTTCTCAAAACCTGAAAAAGTTTTGAGATTTACATTCAACCCCCCTTCTGTAAATCTCATTGTTAGTCCTCTAGGAATAACAATGGTTTCAGGTTCTTTTTCTAAAACTATCTAGTTTTGTTCTGTTTCATTAGACTTTATGATCAGTATTTACAGAATGTAATCTCTTTGTGTATTCTGTGATTAATTGAAATATGCGTTCAAGTACTGATTATTGTCTGATATATGTTTCTAAACTCTGATAAGTGATATGTCTGTTTAAATAACTATTCAATCCTATGAGGATAACTGTGCTAGATACTGACCTAGTAGTCTTCAATAAACAAATGATCCCATGTAAGAAGTAATTATTTCTGTGGAAATCTTATGACACAAGCAAATTCTGATAATTGAGCTTAGTTAAGTTTACTTTGTTTATCTTATTACTAAGTCACAAATTAAAATAATGCTACTCATCTGTTAAGTTCTGATACTAGTAAATCTGCTGAATGTACTAAGTGCTGATAAACCTCAATTATCAAAAGAAAAAGCAAAAAGATCAAAGAATAAAATCAGGTACTCCTTTGAGATCTAGAGTAAAAATGTGGAAGGGACGACCCAAGTGCATTGCTGGTATTAAGTAAATATGCATTAGAAAAGCAAAATATTTTTTTGGTGACTTTTCACACTCTATGATTACTGGAGAAATACTCTGATAATAGCATAAATTCTGATAAGCAGTCGTGACTCACTTACACTGAGAAG